>NW_010531038.1:125697-129223 GCF_000687285.1 Phaethon lepturus | reverse complement strand
AAGAGACAGAATTAACAACTTTACGTTTGTGTGAATTCCTGCATAAAATACTTGGGTTTACTCTACTCTTCCGTTATAGTCAGAGCTGCCCCGAGTAATCAAGACAAACATGCTCAAGTTCATTCCTTGTACTGAAGCCTCTTCATGGACAATCCCAAGCTAAAAGCTTACTCAACTTGTGACATTTTTATAGGCAAGAAGTATTAGCAGCTCCAGAGAATATTCACAGTTTGTGTGGGCTGAAAGGGTTTTTAGTTAGCTGTGTTTACTCCATTTGCTGTGAAGAGAGGCTATCAAAGTGACTATTTTGAGACTTCCGTAATCTAAAGTTAGGTGGTACAAATTTGATCAAGTGTAGCCATTTATATGAATAACAGATAACCGGGTGGGTGGTTAGGCCTTACATATTCACTGTTTACAGCAAAAAAATGTACGTACTTTTCCACATCTAAAAATATAGATTCAAGTTTCCAAATACAAAATACTCTGGCAATATGGAAAGGTCATTCTTGAATCAGAGAGTACTTCATTTATATGTTTTCCAAAATTGTTTTCAGTAAAGGTGTCTTGTTTTGTTCCAGCTAATTCAAATCTATGTAAGGAATAAAAAGGAACAATAGAATGAGAAAAAAAAAAATCACAAAGTGATTTTCTTCGGTCCCAGCAGAGGGGAAAAGTTGTTGTTTTGGAAAGATAAATTTAACTTATACAATAAATTGCTGCTGAGATTTCTCAGTAACTGTTGTAAAGATGAATCGGTACGAATGGTACATGTTGTGTCCAATAGTAGCTGAATGAAAAAGATGACGGGGTAAACAAATTAATATCACACACTGAAACATTCTCAGCAGAAAGCAAGCCCTCCATTTGCATTCTCCCTAGAAGGTAACGGAATGATCCAGGTAATCCGAGTGGCCTGGTTGATTCCCAGAAAGGTGGGGTAGCTTTAAGTTACTCTGAGTCCCATTTTCCATGAGTTATATAATCATACCATGGTTTATATGATCATACCATGACAAGGGTAGTTCACATGCATCAAAAAAGGCACTTTGTGCATGAAGCAGCGTCCCCCATAGCAGGTAAGGTTTTCAATGGCTCCTGGTTTTTTATGTCAGTGTTCTGCAGCTAGTTCCACTACATATTACTTAAATGCAAACTCAACTAAAAACAAATATAAATGCTGTCTTATAGACGAAATATTGAAGGCCATAATTTTAAAAGGATGCCATAAAACAAGTTACTCCAGAATTGCAGGTTTGTATTGCTCGATTTTGTGCCGATACACAGTTTGATATCTCGTTTGATGTGTGAGCATCTGTGTAAGAAGGAGGAGGAAGGAGCTTTTATACACAATTTTCTCCTATTCATTGAAAATATTCCATGTCTTCTGTTAGAATGTAGATGTGAAAATGTCCTGAGAAGGTTAGAAAGGGGCAAGCTGGAGTTCTTGACCCGCCTCAGCACAGTGATCCATGCCTGCTGGTACCTTTCAGGCTGTAAAAGCCCACAAGAATGAAGGTTCCTTTTTGGACATTTGTAGTGGTTGTACTGTCCATATTCCCTTCTGCCATGACAATTATTAATTAATTTAAAGCTTAAATAGCTGTAAACAAGTTTTGCATTATTTTATTCCCTCTTGCTTTTTCAAATTCTGGAAAAATACTTAAAATACTTCATCAGGTAATGCACTATTTTGAACTCTGGACAATTAATTATAAATGTCTGAGAAAAAGTACAGGATGAAAGAATTTTATGACACAAATAACCTGGTACAGGTCATAGATCAACTCTTGACAAACAGTAATACCTTGTTAAGCCCTAATGTAGCACCATTTCAATTAGACATCTCCGTAAATGTTAAATGTACTCGCTTTTGAAACAGAAATAATTTGAAGCCAAGTCTATTTTTCAGACTAAAACTTCATGAGAAACACATTTTTTGCCTTCTGAGCAATCTGAAATAACAGTATAGGGCACGTGGATGTAAATATTGTATTAAATTATAAGCATAGGCAAGGATTTGTGTGTGATACAAACTTTAACTCTTCTTTTTAATTTGCTATTATCTCTGCCTAATTAATATAGTTTGAAAGGTTGTTGCATAAATCAATGTATGACCCCAATGCAGTCTTGCTAATATCCCTATATCCAATAGATCTTGTTCTGTAATTCCCCTGGGAGAAGTGGGGCATGTCAGATAAATTAAATGAAAAGAACAGATGTAGATTAAGAGTGATGTAAATTTCAAGCCTGCACTTTTAATTTCACTAAATATTATTTTCCATCTTCATGATCACATTACATTGAAATGTGGAACTTCAATTTCCTCTACTATTTCATTTAATAAAACCTTTGTCTCATCTGAGTTCTTGAAGATACGTTAGCTTTAAATCACATTGACTTCACCCTATCCAATTTACATATGCTGAAGAAATAAAAGTCTTTTCAAGAGTTGCCATGGGGCTTCAGAAGCCTCAAAGGAGTATTAAGACCTTGAGTTTAATGTGAACTGCCTCCAACACAAAACACAAATCTTCCCAACAGAATACTAATGGTTTAGTGTACAGTTACGTTTTCTGTGCAAGTTTGTAAAGTAAATAAACAATCCACATATAGGGAAAAAATAACTAAATTATGTCTGAGCATTTGAATTTAGAAGTATGCCAGCTGGAAATAAAAAATGCTTTCTGTAGGCCTGTATTACATAAGAAATGTTATGTGGTTTGACAGATGTACAAAACAGAACACAGGATAGATTAAAGGGGGAATTCAGAGCTCCTCCATGTTTTCTCTAAAGACTGTGTACCTGCAGAACAACATTAGGAGTTTCTCAAAGTCACTGCGAATATACATATAAAATGTTTTGCCTTAGATCTATATAAACAGAAATACTTCCACACTAGATTTACTCTGTTTTATTTGCATAAACATTTTATATTTATTTTGGCTTTTAGAAATCCTAGTCTGTTCTAAAAGTTCAATGGACTTCGTTGCATACAATAGCAAAGGGGGAAATGTTTTCCTAATATGACCTCAATCTCATCTCTATAATGGATTTCTCATTATAATAATTATATCCCATTAAAATGTCAGAACTGGTTTAAAAGATATCTAAGGTGACATATCTGTTTGAGCAAACTACCAGGCAGAAACCTTGATGTTAATTTACTTGGCATCATTTAAGGGAAATGGAGAAGTACAGGACCTAAAATGAAAATCCTTGTGTGACACAAAAGGCAAGCAGATGACTATATATAGTATTAACACTTAAATAATTGGTCAGTCATGAGTAATTAGGGAGCAGTACAATTACACAAAGAGAAGGTTTGTTTCAAGTGGAGAGCGGAGTGAATGGCTCAGAGTGAATACGCCTACATGACAAATCCAGCCCTGTTTTCCGCTCAGGAGTCATCTGCAAGCAGGCCAGGCTTTAATTCATCTGCTCGGGTGAGATGGCAAACCCCCTCCTCTTACTGGAGTCCCGTCCCTGGGGTGGTGGCGTTTGCAGGAGCAGTTGCTCAGTGTG
>NW_010531038.1:114382-125666 GCF_000687285.1 Phaethon lepturus | reverse complement strand
AAAGAGTGCCTGAACTATTTGGGCCAGAGTCTGACAAGCTCTTCACACGGGAATCAGCTTCTACCACAAACGATCCCAGTTGTTTCAGTTCACTAAGCTCATCCTGCTCCAGCTCTTTAGCTAGGAAGATTTCCATTCCTCTGGTGTCCATGAACAAGACACTGTGACGGAGTTTCCTGCCCTTTGTTATCCATTGTTTGGTGTGCAGTCAGACCCTGATTCAGCGAGTGATTGCAGGATGAATTGAAAGAAGCCCCGTAAGCTGAGCTGGGAAAGATGGGCACACGCATTGTGTTTTGTTGAAATCTCACTTTCTCACCCATGCTGCTCTACTGTTCACTGAGGTGTCTCTGGTGTATGGCCTTTAGAGACAGAAAGCACTTTATAAATGCTGTATCAAAGCAAACCACAATAACCAGAAAACGTGAGATTCTTTTATACATTGATTATTGACAAGTCAAGACTTTTAATTCTCATCTGTATCTGATCATTTTAAAAATGCAATTTAAGAGTATTTATGTGTATTTTTGTAGTAAATTCCTAAATATTGTAGTATGAAATTAGTAAAATTTCCCATCAATATCGTTCTGGATTTTATATTTAAAAAAAACCCCAACAACACACCCCTCATTTGGAACCCGTTCTTAGAGTTCTGACAAAACATCACTACTTCTGTGTGTGTACTATGGCAAGTGGACTGTTAGAAAGTAACTTTAGTTTTAAAATAAACTGCACACAAGATGACTTCCAAAGATTAATTGGTAATAAAGACAGGACTCAGAGTTCTTAAGCGGGCAAACCTACCATTGACTTAAAGTGCATTACCCTGAATGAATGGCATGTTGAAACTCCTGGAAGGAAGCCACGCTACAAAGAATTGATTTGAATGGGGTCAGAAACAGTCCCAAAAAGCTCTTTTAAGCTTGGAAAGCACTCTACTTAGTTTCTTGCCAAATGCAGTATTTGCTATCACATTATGTAAAGAGTAGCTTACACTCCTTCAGAACAGGCTTAGTAGTATTTGCCAGCCTGCAGGGTGCAGACAGTGTAAACAGCATCCCTGATCCATCCGTCTTGCGCAGGCAGATCCTGTCCAGGTTGTCCCAAGTGTCCTGGCCATGCTAGTTGCTGTTGATCTGTACAAAGTGCTGTTTACTTGACTTTTTAGTCTTCCCTGCCCATGTTTTCATCTTGACACACATCTAATTCTTTTCGTTATTATACCTTGAGCATCATACGGTGGCACATAGTAGGGTGGTAAATGTATTTACCGTGTTTATGTATTTCCTGATACTGGAAATTAGAATGCCAGGTAAAGTTAACAGGGCAAACCTCAGCAAACAAGAGTAATTACCTTGGCCATTTAGATTAAGTCCTTGAAATGGATTGTCATAAATTAGTTTATTTATGTTACCAGATTAAGGATCCATTTCTCTGTCAGATGTTTCGGCTACCATGAAGTAATCTTCCTACTGATTAAGCACAAAGAGCTGTACACATTTGCTTCTCATTCCTGTGCATACATTTAAATGGCCCTTTAAATTGTTCTCAATGAATAACTTGAATTTGAGATTTTTAACTTAATGTTTTTTATTAATTCTCTTCTGCTGTGTTTGCTAGTTTTTCTAATTAGCTTCGGTTCTGTTCTCTAAAGGATTTGATTTTTACACCTAAACAGCTAACCAATAGGTGGTGACAGCAGTACACTTCTTGATTTATCCTAGTTATGCATGGCTGAGCAGTCTGGGCTTTCTTTTAATGGTATCATTTCTTACAGTTGTGAGCCTTAGTGTTGTTACTAGAAAGAAAGAAAGAAAATACATTCTCTTTCAGAATTCAGAGATACTTATCCTGGTGTAAGTCTGGAATGGCTCAGAATCTGTGGTAGTACACATAAGAAAGTAGCACAGCAGAGATTAAAAAAGCCCAACATTTAAGCTCTCAAATTAGTTATTTGAGAACAAAAGATACAGTGGTACAACTGTTAAGTCAATCATTTTTCCAGTGCAAGATTCTGTACCTGCAAAACTCAAATTGGTATCTATTAATTTACAAATTACATCTATCAGAAGAGCCATTTCAATATCGTGTTAGGAGAATCTTATTGTGAAGCAGTGTAATGAAGGTCTGGCCTTTCGGCCTATACAGGCTTAGGTATATAAACTTTTTGTGAAAATTAAAGATTCATCCTACATTTAAAATAGAATCTAGATCTTTTATATTGCGCAGGCAGTGTATGAGTTAAATCTCACTATACTTACAACAGTTAATCCCATCTGCTTTCCATTTTCCTTACCCAGAGTTAGAACTTTTCCTTAATTTGATAAATATAACATGATAAAATCAATAGTTGATGTAACAACCTTCTCCTAGAACTTTGTTAACAAAGGACAAAATTCCAGTATCATATGAAGTTAGCGGGAATTTTGCCATGTACTTTAATGGGCCACAGTATTAAATTCTTGATTAATATTTCACAGTAGATCATTTTTCGTTACTGGAAATAATTTTACAGCTATTTGCTAAGAAGCAGAGTCATTTTAAAAAAATCCTTTGTATTTGAAGTGTTAAATTTTACTTACTATACTTAAGATGTGGGAAATATTTTATTGGTATACTCTCTTGATCACATTTTTTTACATTTTGAAATGAAAATTTTCATTAAGTTTATAAAATGTATGATTTATCATGATCCTTTTATAGTGCTGTGTGCTTTATTTGAAAATAGGAAAAAGTTTAGAAAGGCTGATGATGTATCCTCACTCTACTTTGCAGAACTCTGCATGCCATCAAAGAGTAAACACATTTCCCACATTCTAGAAAATCACAGCAAAAGTCATAAGTAGTCATTAGATCTACAGGATGAATTGAAGGAAGTGTTTAATTGGAGCTCCACTTCTGTGGTTATAAGGCAAAATTTCAGGAACCTTAGAACACAGAAAGAAAGAAAAAATATAAAAACAGACATATATAACACCAGATGACAAAAATCAGTCCAGTGTTTCAGCAGGGAAGAAGTAACATTTAAACTGCTGTAAAATGATCCTGAATACTCACCAGGATTGGTGTTAAGCTATGGATTTGAGGCATGGTATATTACATTTGACCAAGAGCTGTGATATTTCAGCAGTTATACTGAGGGGTACAGTTGTGCTGATTCAGCAAGAGCATCAGAAACTTCTCCATCAATGATTGACACTGGTTAAAGTCTCAGAATTTCCATCCTGCATGAAACACAGTATTTGTTTTGGGCCATTCAATATGGTTTAGTCTAACTTCAACTTTTTTTAATATAAACAAACTGTTACATTCTAATAAGCCTTATCAAGACACTCAATGCAATGGTTTTTAAAGAAATGTGGTCAAATGAATACATTCCTGGGAAAAGTTTCCTGCAAAAGAGCTTTCTTTCATATTTTTTTCTTCTATTTTACTTGTTCTAGCTAGTTACTTTCTAGAACAGTGACTGAATGTAGAATACTACACAGAGTGAATGAAGGGCAATGGTTAAAAGCAGAATTTAGAAAAAAACATCTGCCACTCAAACATAAAAGCAACAGAGATACATGAGAAGAAGCCAGAGGAGGTATAAGGATTTTAGAGCTGTTATTAGTAGAATTTCCTGAAATACATATTCTACTTCTTTTTTGTCATATTTTTTCATGTTCATGTTTAGATCTGGAGATTGAAAGAGATCAGGCATTTATGCACACTGGAAATGTGTTGCAAAAGGTATCCTTTTACCGTAATATAAAAGATTTTTTGCTTATGCTTCGAAATACGGTTTTCTAAGTCTCTCTTTTTTTTATTCCAAGGGATGTAATATCTGCCTTTCAGTGTTCAGTACACATTATCTTTCAAAAAGTCCGCTAGTATGATCCTGATAGATTTGAAGTACCTCCTGTTTTAAAGCCATAAATGCCAACTGAAGGCGCTAATAATTTGGGAGCAGTACTACAATTAACCCTGCAGTGCTTGAAGGTTTAGCATGGGTACTGGCCAGATGTTGTCTATTAATATATTGCTAGAGTGTAATTCCTGCTGGCCAGTACATTGTTAATACATCATGTGAGCAATAATCCCGCTGGCCATTACTGTGTTAATGCATCATTTAGTGTCATTCCCTTGATTCATTAAAATAGCAGCAACTACCAGGAGCCCATTAAAAATCTTCAAAGCCTGTATGTTTTATTCCAAACAACTGCATATTTGTTAAAATAATGATTTGGAGGGAATGGAAGAAAAAGAAACTCTAACGAATAGGGCTGGATGCTAACTGTGGCCCTAATCCAATACCTGTTGAATGAGATTCCTTTCATTGACATCAGTGGACTTCAAAATTGGAGTACATGTCTTAACTAACAGAAATGTCACAGCATTATTTTTGTTAGCATTTGGAGGCCAGTTTACATGCTGGAGACTTCTAGAAACTATGGGATTCTTTTATTTTTATTATGATTGCAAGAAAGGAAGGCAAAAGTATCACCAAGAGGTAAGTCAGGCAGTTTTTTATAAAAGTATACAAGTGTATAAACATATTCAGGTACACAGTTCTGGCGACTGCATCTGAATACTCATGTGAGCAAAACTTTGTATACAAAGTTTGCAAGGTTATGTTCAAAATTGACAGAAACACAATCCTTCTGGATTTTGTTATGTTTTTGTGGAATTTGGGGGGAAAGTGTGTTTTTGAAAATTATTATAAATTACGTATCTTTAATAGCAGTAGGATATTTTGATAAATCAAGAGTCAAAAATTTTAGACAATATTGGTTTTTACAAATCAACATCCCATAAATCATATCAGAGCAATTCTCTTCAACATTCAGATGAATGGGGAGTAGATAGTTACAGTCAGGTATAGTGAATTATAGTATAAAATTACATCACCTTTAACAGCACCAGGACCGCAGGTCGGGATTTTTAGTTCTTGTTTGTTGGGTTGCTTTTACCTATGGTTTTCCTGTTACTTAGACATAGATTCTGATCTCTGAAACATTTGTGTTTGTAGATAATCTTACTCAGAAATCTTTCTCAGAAGCTGATAGGTGCTGGAGGACAGGAATCTGAAGTAACTCCTTACCTAATGAGTTTAAAACTGATGTGGTAACAAACAAGCCTAGTATAAGCCCCATTAAGATCAAGAAAATGTAGTCAAGCTGTGCTTGCTGAAAATAATATTATTTTCAGGAGAAAACAGTTGAATCAGACTGTAATTAATTCAACCTCTCTGAAAACTATACGAACCTGCAAAGGTCAAAATGACTTTTACAAGACCAATATGTTTTATTGATAGCATCTTTTAGAGATTGTTTAGGTGTAAAACTGATTCACAGTCTTCATGTAGTAGCTTAGTAGAAACTGTGAAAGAAAGGTATTGAGAGTCTACTAGGGATTGATACATTAAAAATCATTATGTCTTAACCATGTCTCAGGCAGTGTTTTTGTAACCTTTGAAAACCGTGATTGACTGGAGTGATGGTTAATGTTCCTGCTGCTGACTGAGCGTTTAGGAAGCTCATATGTAACCTTAAGGGCGAGACTGCACTTTTAAGGCTGTGCTCTGCACTGTGTTCATCTCAAGGGAATTTTTGGGTGAGACTCTGCTTTGCGGGCTTTGCTTAGACATTAACAGGAATATGGTCTTTGCAACCTTAGGTTGATATTTAGCATACTCTCTTTCTCTATTTGTAGACTGATCCGTAAAGGATATCTAAACTGTCATTTGATCTCCTGCCACCTTTCACTTTGAGGAGTGAATTTTACTATCTGGTCAAGAATGTGCTAGGAGACTGCATTTATGCAGAGAGAGGAGAGGGTGTGGGAAACAGAAGGTCTCTGTGCTCTTTCTGTTCTTGCACAGGTATGTGTAGGCCAGTAGTAGTCTCTCCTTTAACATCAATAATCTGGATAACTGCATTGCTCCCCCTGCCCTTACAGGGGTTTTCATATGTAAGGAAAGTAATTGTATCAATAAAGCTGTTGGATAAAAGTACAAATAAAGAGCTAGGCTGGTCTGTGCTCAGGCTGCATGCATTCCCCTGAAATCCTCAGCCAGCAAGTAGCTGAATTTGTGCAATAATAAACAAGCAAACTGTAAAAGTACTAACTCTGCAGGGAAGAAAAGAAATGTGGAGTATATTTATAAATGCTGCTAGGACATACTTTTTGAGATAAGTGTTGTGTTTTTCATGGTAGGTTTCAGAACTCCTCAGCTTTTCTTTGTATATTTTCATGCATATATGAAAATGAAAATTAATTTTCTCATTAAATGACAAAATACTTTCTAGTTAAAATTTTCAGTTATTTTCCATCTGGGAAACACATATTGCCTCACAAATAGTAATACACAAGCTTGACAAATGGTCCTACTGGACAGCTAGTGTAAGTTTTTCAAACCAGAACTGAAGCAGAGGAAGGCTGTCCCAGTGGAAAAAGAATTGGCCTGTGCAATCAGCCTTTCTCCCAGATATGCACCTGAAGACTAGAAAGCCTTGAGGCTGCATCAAGAGTTAGGAAACTTAAGAACATAGTCACCACCAATAGGTAGTTCATCAAATAAATAAGGTAGGCAAATACCTCAAAATTATGCCTGCTACTTACTGAACATATGCCCATAATTTTTGCAGTCAGTGAAAGAACTGGGCTAAATAATCTCCAGTAACAGTGAGTGTCTGGAGATGGTAATTCTGAAACGCAGAAATATGAGGGGGTCATTCTTTTGATATGTAAAATATCTCTGATAACTTGATATGGGTGTGTAATGAAGATAGTCCTGTTACTGCTCTAAACTGCTTGCCTCATTTCTATTAACAATTGTGTAAATTAAGCTCTTTAAAGCATGCATTACTCTGGTAGCCTTTTCTTGTACAAAGCAAGAGTGAGTGGAGTTGAGTGGAGTTGAGGGGTTGAACAAAAGGACCCATAACCCAGCAGTCACCCAAACCCACTGGCCTTTCTGTAGGCCAAGCAAATATTTCCTTTTTAGAACTTAAAAAAAAAATTATTTCTTTCTCTACCTGTTACTGGCTGTAGCAGAGATCAAAAAAGGTGTTCCCTGTGGTGGAAAAAATGGCTAAATCAGTTTTATCTGCCTTCCTAACTTCAGTGAAACAGAAGCTGTGCTATAAGAGAAAGTCCCTGGATGGCGCGTGGACGGGCGAAGAGAGGGATGCAGGCCATCTCTGCGGAACGCATTCTGAAGCCCTACGAAAGACTTCCCTCTTCCTCTTTCAATGTTACTGTCTTCCCCCCCACTCTTTCGTGAGCAACTCCGACTGACAATGCCGTGTTTGTCCTTGACCCTAACTAATGCCATGAGCCTTCTCCCCCAAGATCCATCCTCCAGAAGGAGATATAGAAGTGCAGGATGATGGACCTTGGTCTTGTGACAGGGAATGGATGATTCGGATCTGACCTCCTAATTTCAAGTCTGGCACACAGTTCCTCAATAAATCGAAGGATTTTTGTATCCCTTATTTGTGGATCATAGGAACTGCATGCTCAGTGGACACAGCCTGTGCTTGATTATGAATATACATGTGTATCATAATGTGTTGTTCCTGCTTTACATTTTAATACCATATCTATTGTATATACATATATATACAAAACCTTCCTGTGTAAATAAGACCGCATGATTAACAGCTGAAAATTATCTAGCCATGAGAGAATTCATCTCCTATATATTCTAGCTTTGATAATAAATTACTGTTAGCATTTTTGCTGAAGGAAAATCTGTGTCTTTAAACCAATGAAGCAGCCTCTTTTTTTAACAAAAAGCAAAAAAGAAAAAGAATTTTTATTGCAAGATATTAATCATGCACATTCTGGCAATGCACTCTAACAAGGCTAACTGCAAGTGGGACTGATTCTACAGACCCTTATAACAAGTAATCCCATTCACTTCACAGTGCATAAATTGTATTTGTTTGATATATGACTATTTTCATTGATTGCTGGAGCTTCGTGTATTTGGTTACAAGAACATATGTTTTATCCACTTTGTCTCTACATAAATACACCCTACTTGCTTCTGGGATGACAAATTATTTTGTACCTCATAAGATTGGTTTCAGTTAATATGCAGAGAAGACATAGATTAATTTTTTCTGTTTGAAATCAGTAGCACCACTTCTTTGGGCAAGGTCGCAATTTTATTTCATCATAATCTTATCCTTATATTTTGCAAATATGTAAAATCTTTGTTAAAACAATAGAAGTCAACAATGTATCTCTATAATTTATTTTGTTCTGAACAGCATGTTAGAAATTATGGTGGAACATCAATTCTTTTTGCTTGCTTTTTTAATTAACCACTTAATTTATTATTTCAAGGAAGCATAGTCTATGGATAACAAGAATGTGGTGATTCCTTAACTGTAAGAAAGTCTAGTTGGTTAGTAATAAATCTTTAATTTCTTGCATGTTTATTTAATGTAGATTAATGGTTTATGTCTCGTTGAGCTTCACAGTCTTTATTAAAATAAATATAGCTATAGAAAAATAAGAAATCTACACATTTCACATTAAACTAGTATATAATTTAGAGTAAGAGATTTAAGAATATGTGTTTATAGGATAAGAGAAATCTTATCCTATAAATGTGTGTTTAAATAGATTATTATGCATCAGTATGTTGCAGAGCCTACTGAGACAGTATACCTATATAGCATAAAAAGAATATGATGTCTGCAGTGTTTATGCAGTATGTTCAGTATTTTACAATTCAGTATGTCTGTATGTTAAGCTAAGGATACTGGTCTGTACAACAGAGTAAAATGTTCTTCTGACACTCAGTTTATGCAGTCCAAAGGGACACTCATAAATTAACATTTTAAATGAAAATATAAATTGGTTTAGCAAAAATGTTATGGTAATTTATCACCAAAGGTAGACCATATATGAGATGCACAGTCATAAGAGTAAATAATTCTGTGCTTTCAATCGCACAATGTTGCTTAAGCAGCAGGGTTAAACAGTAATGTGTGTTATATTGATGTTTCCATTAACTACCCACTGATGGCCCCAGATGGGTTTTCATAAAATCCGAGTCACTACTATATGCAGAGATCTGTTGACAAGTGACTAACCCTTTACTCTAGGTATGCCGTAAGTACTGTGTTCCTGCAGTAACCATGACCCCTTCATTCTGATGATGTTCTCTGCATTTCTAATACTCTAGCTTTACAGGGTCCTGAATTTATATAGAGATGCCTTATTATGGAAAAATCCTGGTGATTTACTTGGTGAATAAGTGTCAACCAGAACAGCAAGCTCCCTAACAAACCTCTAACTTCATGGTTGGTGGCACTAATTTTAAATCTATTACACAACAACAGGAAAAGGAGTCTGTACAACCCAGATTTGAGGTTTGCATACCAGCCATTTTGCATGCAAAGGAAATGTGAATTTAAAGGAATTTAACACGTGCTTTGCAACATCACTGCCAAAACTCCCGCAACTGTGGATGTTTGGTTGTGGAGATTTATGACTTGTAACTTTTTCTTCTCGAGGGCTCAGAATTTCTGAGTTCAAATTAGTTTTGCATGTAGGTGGGTTTTCATACACTCTTGGTATTGCGTGAGTGCCACAGTTCACCCAACTGTTCCCCTAGTACATTTTAAGACTGAAATTCTATACCTGCTGCTGGGAGACTTGCTTATGAAAAATCCAGTTTCTCGGAGGTGATCTTGTCCTGAATCAAGAAAAGATAAATATTGACGCCTTTTACAATGAATTACATACACAGAGTTTAATAGCTGACTAATTACCCACTTTTCCAGGTGAGGGATAATGTATAATAAACCAAATCATTCATGTAAAATATGTTCATTTTCGAAGGCAATGTTGGGGCATTCATTCTTTAAGAAGCAATGTATCTTGTGCCTTCTACACTACCAGGTTGAAGGTTAGTAATTTTATTAACCCCAAATGGCTTTATAACCTATTAAACATAAACCATATTTGAATTATTAATTAATGTTGCTATATTATGGTGTGCTCTGTCCTCTTAAATCTTTCTAGCCTTCATCATTCCTACTCCTTCCAAGCCCAGTGGGGCTCTTTATGGTATTATACAAACCCTCATCCCAATGAATAATTAACACTTATTCAATCTGATTTGTTTTTAAAGAGATGACATTGGAAAAGTATATGTTGTAAATGGGACGTTCTGCATTTCTTTTCTGACCCTGGTATGGACTTACTGCCTGAATGACTATTGTCTTTCCTTTTGTTCATCATCTGTACAGTATAGACGGTAACAGGCCTGTTTTTCAGAGTTGTTTCAAGGGACAATTAATTATAATCTTTTGATTGTCAGCTTCTCTATTATTAGTCCCTGGGTAAATGCTTCACCTGCTGAAAAATGTACCTGGCATTCTCAGGAGTAGGTGACGGTGGCATCAAAATATTATCTGTAAGAATTATAGTATTTTATCAATTGTCATGCCACTGAACCTGTGCACAAATTCTTCCACGAGGAAAAGTACAGGCATGTCAGTCAGTGACCCCATAAAAACTGAAATGTGCTACAACTGTGAGAGGATACCCAAGAAACAATGAATCACTAAAAAGCAAAACTAAAGAATTTGTAGTGTGTTTTGATAATACTTGAGAGTATTTAAGTCATCTTTCTCAAGGTATGGAATGTATTCAGGCCACCTCTGGTGAGTATAGATGTAGTTTAGAAGTGATTTTTTGGACTATATGTAGGTTTAATATTTTTTATTTTACCTGTTCCACAAATATTCCAATCATAGCAAATACGTTGTCTGAGATCTATGACCTGGTGAGATACTATGATAATGAAGTTTAGTAGCTTAATACTATTATTTTACACTTTGATATTGCATCATTTTTTACATGTTCACGTTGCTGCTGACAAAAATATAATAGACAAAGCTTTTACCTTTAGGGCTGAGGTTTTTAATATAAGTTATTTAGGCCTGGTAGATGTTGCTTAATATTCTGGAGATTACTGCTGTTGTTATTTACTAAGGAAAGTGGTTTATCATTTCTCCGTTTCATGCTAAGAAATTATGATGTCTAAAATACTCTTTTTATGACTCTCAGCCGTTTGAGGCAGAACTCTTCATCGGGCAGAGCCCTGACAGGAATCGCTGCTTTGCTCTTCTTTAAAGTGAGCTTGCCAAAAGCCCAGTATTTAATGTTGGTCTTGGTTAAAATTCCAAGACAGGTTAAAATACCTTGGGAAATTCTGCGTATAACAGATTAAAAAATAAGTCTCTGCCTTGTCCAAAGGATCCTGGCAGAATGACAT
>NW_010531038.1:63615-114351 GCF_000687285.1 Phaethon lepturus | reverse complement strand
AGCAGTCTGGCAGCTTGGGTTGGGAGAAGGCGTTGCTGAATTATGCAAACTGCAAATCGTTTTCATGGTGTCTTGAGGGATGATTCTTCCTTTCTGTCCCTTTTAGGACAGGTTGGGTTTAGGTCTGGTCCTTGAGATACACAAGGTCTTCACTCTCCTTTTGAAGATTCATCCTCACACCTCAAATCACAAGAGAGAGAGACAGCCCTCTTTCTTTCCAACTACACTATTTTCCCTCAAACTTATATAGTAAGTTAAGAAATAAATTAAATAAATGCTTCTCTTTTATGCCTTTTAGATACCATGTAGATTGCCATCATAAACATCTCTCTTTCCTGGTCTTGATTTGCAGAGTATGTACTTCCAGGTTTACCAAAGAAAAATAGTATGCTCTTTGGTTTTGGAGCCCTTCATCCTTTACACAGTATTTTTGCTGTACTCTGGTTTCATGTTTTTATTTTGGATTTGATCATTCTCTAGATTTATTGAATTCCATCCATATTTATCAAATTATTATTTATATTGAAATAATGTACTTGATATTATTTTTATTATTTTAATTGTTTTCCTTTCTTATTTTTGCCTTTACTTCATTGGATCCATGGCTAAAGTTACATCTTTTTATAAGGGAAGCGTTGATTTATTTCTCATCCAAATTTCCATGAATTGCCAATCATAATTCACCTTTTTTTCTGCTTATATTTCTCACTGCTGTCGATTTTGCCTGTAACTTTCCTGTGAATTCTCTCATCAGAGGTTTCTACCATGCAGGCAGATTTAGAGTAGCTCAAATTTCTTTTGATTACTTCTCATCTCTTATTATCTTAAATATCCGGTTTGAAATATTTGGGCTCCCTGAAGATGTGTGTTCAATCCTACTACAACCATAGCAGACAGTTATCCTTCTGAGATTAATAAATTGCATTCTATGTAGTTCACAGAGTGCCTTGCAGAGGAGGCTTAGCTGAAACTTTCAAGAATCAAATCCTGTCTACTCTGTTTAATTACTGGAAATAACATAATCTTTCTGTAGGATTTGAGATTTACTCCTGTGACTTGATTCTTTTCTCTTCAGCGTACTGGAGTTTGCTACCCAATTAATTCCTGCCTCCCTTTACCAATAATCACCACTTTTCAGCAATGTGGTGTGCAAGGGAGCAGCTTGTTTGGTGCAGTTTGTAGTAGAAGTGTAAGATTATTTGAGTAATTACAAAAATAACTTTCTGATGCGTTGTTCTTAATGATAGTTTTTAATAATTCATGCTTATTCACAATTTTACTTGTTTTTATCTTAAAATAGAACTAGCAAATTAAAAGTAATACTAGAACTGCTACTACCATTACATTTCTGTACTGCTTGTGTTGGCTTACATATTTGAATATAGAGGGGTTGTATAATGCAGCAGGTAATGTTTATGTGGTGCAACTGAGGTCAGTAATTAATCCTACTTTAAACTCTGTTACTATTGCAGTGGCATTTAAATTGTGCTACCAAGAAGTCTTAATAAAGGCAGCACAACAGTTAAGTGTTTTAATGATACACACGAAAGCAATGCTACTGATTAGATTCTTTGCTAATTACATTCTACTGCTTCTGTTGGTTATATTTCAACAGAATAGACTCACTTATTTTCAAATAGCATTGCTTTTTAAGATGTCCCTTATTGCTAAATTCCTAGAAGCTCAAGACAGAACAAAAGTTTTTGAAACATCATTTTAGATACTTTCAGGAACACAAAGCCAATCATTTTTGTAAGAATATAAGAGGATTTATAATCACTATAAATTTCCCTTCTCTTTTTTCATAACTTGCTTCTACTTTATTCACAATAATTATACTAAATTTATGTAAGAAGCAGTGTGATATGTTATTGTTTTTACAATAAGCTTAGTAGCTGCTCAACTGAAGCCCTCTGAAGGATACTTAAGGATACTTTTCATACTTAAGCCTACAGCCTGTAAACCTTACCAGATTTTACTTTAAAGTAGCTCCTGTTGCCTTGACTTGGATTCAGACTGCATTTAGCTTTTCTAGAGGAGAATTTGTATGTCCTTCTAACTGGGAAGGAACTGTGGGTATCTCCCCAGTTAACAAAGGCTGTTCTGTAGCACAATGTGTAGGTAATAGCCAAATAATTCTGGAAACCCCAAATTAAGGCAAATGAGATTCTGTAAGAGGAGAGGCACAGGCCTATATGTATGATTACTAGTGATATAGCTATATATTTTTATTAGTACAATACCAGCTCTTATGCTCATCTGAAAATTTCAAGGTATGAAGATTATTTTAAAATTTTGCCAAGAAGTTGCTTACTGACAGAGCTGATGCAGTTCTGAGTCATTGAACAGATACAGAAAAACAAGAAACACATCTCTTGCATGAGTGGGGAGAGAGATATATATCAAAAATATATAAAAATGTATCTATACTGCTGCCCTACTTTGCTGCTTTTATCCTCACCCAATTGCTAGGCAAATGTCTATAACATGATGTGCAGTCCTCTGTTCTTGACCTAACTCAATATGCTCCAGTCATGCCTTTCAGATTTCTTTGCTAGGAAAGGCATTGACCCAGAAATTCTCTCCCAAGAGAAAATGATGTTCATATGCTAGTTCTCTTACATACTAGATCTCAGCTGGAATAGTTGAGATAGAAATGTCTCACCCGTTATACGTGCTTCTCTCCCTAGTGTAACAAAATTGTATACTAATAAACTGGTGGGAAGTAATCCAAATATTATCAACACTGGATAACCGCATAACTCGTAAGAGACCAAGGAATGTCCACTTCTTGAAAAAAACCCAATCCAGATTGGTAAAACACCCTTTGGGTTTACACCTGCAGGGTTTTCCTGTGTAAGTATGCATGTGGGTGGTTTATTACTATTTTTCCACTGAATTAGGTCCTTCATCATGTATCATTCATAGTATGATGTTTCTAACAGAAGCAAACACCAAAATGTAACAAAGCTTTTAACTTTGCAAAAGGCACATCTCTCTTCTTTCCGGGGTTTGTTAGTCATGATTAGGAACTGAAGAAATGTCCAATATCATCTTTCATTATTGTTCCCTTCTGTGGTTCATAGTCCTCCTACAGGTTGTACAATACTGTATTGATAAAGATGTTTGTTCTTTAATAACTAGTAGCATTGGCAATTTTGTCTTGGACAGACAGGATCTTTGTTCAGTCGATGAGGTCCTAAAAGCATAAAAAAAATATGAAAAATATGAGAAATATAAGAATATAAGAAAATATATGTCACTTTTGGCAGCTCAGTACTTCCTTTTGGTACTAGCTGTAAGTTGGAAGGGTGAAGAAATTAAAAGAATTGCATGATTGTAGAGGAGAAGGATTCTGTTGTCTTCAGGTGATTTTTCTCATTATCTAGTAAAAATATGAACAGGCAAAGGACAGAAATACAAAGATGATACCTACGTAGATAATATTGCTTATGGTCACTTTGAACTCAGAGTTAATTTAATCCTGAGGTCTCAGCTTTCATTACAAGAAATGACCATAGCAGAGACTGACACTTTTCTGGAGATCACCAGACCTATGGACAAGGGAGAAGTGGCTTTTGGCTTTTTGGGAGTGAGCATTTTTCATGAATACTCGGAAGCTTTTATACCTCAAGACTAACTGAATCTGATTATATGCTAACTTCAAATTTATTAGTTTTTCTATTTATAGTATTACCTTATAATCTAAATTCCAGTGATCTTAATAGAAGATGAGAGAAGATTGCAGAATACCTAGTATTCAATTGAAAAATTGAAGTACAAAAAAGAAGAGAGAAAATATTTTCTCATGGAAATTCAGTGTAAAATGCAATAAAATTAGTATAGTAGATAGCAACAGAAATTTTTTTCCTTTAGAAAGTGTCGTGTTGTTATTTATACATATATAAATGTGCAGTTATTTCTGATGTTTTAATCTCGTGCACATCACATATGATTAGAAATAATATCAATATTGAAATTTTTGGTGGTTTTAATTCATTAATCAAAAGTTTCCTTGTAAAGATTTTAATTCCCTCTTACTTTCTAGATCAGTTTCTATCAGTGATGCAGTTTTAACACTTAGGAAAGGATTAGCACTCAGTGTACTAATTAGAAGACCAGCTGTTTTCAGATTTCAGTACCCTTTGATTTTCCAGCTGGATTGATTAGGTACTAGTTAGAGTTGTGTCAGCAAGTAGTAGCCTTTGCACTGAGACTAATGATCTGTGTATCATGCTTTTCTAGCAGTCGTGTTGCATCTTTTGTTGACCTCTACAACAGGGTAAGAATAGTACAAACACAAATGATAAAGCAAATACATCTAAATGAAAGTGCAGTTAACTGTGAGTTTTCAAACTGAAATTTTATCCAAATTAACAATACACATAATTTCGTTTTTGGCTTTTCATATCAGAAACTTACTAAAGGTAAGCACTTTTATTTCTGAGCAAAAGCAATTTTTGAAATATGAACATGTGTAGAAAAATTGAAATACTGTTTTTTTTATTAATTTAATTCTTGGGTTTCCATACCACAGACTATGAAGAAGTTGAGACATTGATGCAAGAAATGTGGTTCCTTTTTCTAGCATTCACTTAGTTCTATTATGTTTGCTAAATTTTCCTTTTGACATCTTGAAATCTATAGGATGATATCAAGCCACCCTGGATTTTAGGAGAAAGAGAAGAAACAGGCTAGGTACAAAAGGACAAAGAAAGTATGCATCTCCGAACAAATGATTTTTAAACGTTAATGTAATTTTGAACACTAATGTCATATTAGTTCCTAACTGTGTGTGTGAAATGAGGGGTGCTGGCATTGCATCCTTTGGTTTTGCTTAGCTTGTGGATGGTGATTCTGAAAGTAATAGTAAATGCCTTTCTATTGTGACCCATTTCGGTAGCCTGTCCAATTTCCTGGATGAGTAACAGTCAGAGGAATGTCACTGCGCTGGATGGATCAGGTTGTGTTTTTGACGGTCTCAGCATGCTTCATGATGCATCAGTTTATCCTAATGTGAGGAAAGAGTCACCTTCCCTGCTTTCCCATATACTGAAGTCTTCCTCGGGGACTGCCTGGAGTGCTATAAGCATACGGCATTTTTCCACTTTTTTATCCCTTCCTGAAAAGTATGGGGAACAAGGTGGATGCAATAAATGTTAGCCAAGCAAAACTTTCCACAATCTGTAGGTAGATAGAAGTGAAGAGAGTGCATGGCAGGATGCACCTTTGTATGTATTTAGTGTTCTTACAGCCTTTCCCTAAGTCCCTCTCACCAGCCACTGTTTGAAAAAATGATATTGGAATGGAAGGACTGCTGGGATAATCCAGTATGTTTATTTTTAGGGCCACTGAAGTCTTTTTGTGAAGAAGATAGTTAAGGGTTTTATTTCATTAGTATTATATTAGTATTTATTTTATTGTATTAGGGTGTTCTCTGAGAAAAAGAGAAGAGTGTGTGAGCATTTGGCAAGCAGGAGGAACCCAGAGTATTTAAAAAAAAAAAGTTACCTACCAAACTCTGTCTTGAGTGTATTAATATCAAGTCTTTTATCCTCATGTTCTACACTGATACAGTCATAACCTACTAACACCCACCTTGATCTGCGCATTTGTGACTCTTCTTCTAAATAAAGTTTATCATTCCTTGGGTAAATTACCAAAGAAACTTAATTTGTCCATGTAAGAATCTTTTCCCTTCTAGCTCTTTTATAGCTAGATACATGCTACATACTTTTATATACGTGCTGAACTATAACAGTTTATGAAAGAGCAAACATGTCATGTGGTTGTATATTGATTGACAGACAGGTGTTAGTTTAATTTACTGTAACCTTCCTTAAAAAGTTTTGTTGAGTAAGTAAAAGCCATTATCACACAACTGACCTTTGCCAACAAATTATTAATCTTTCACCAGCTCTGTTTTGTTAGTGCACGTATATCAAACCAACTGTTTTCAGAAATGTCAGCAATCTAAAATAAGCATGCAACATGCCGCATATCAGAAACACTACCAAGTGACAAGGAGAGTGTCTTATTGAACATGCAAAGGGAGCTAAAGATTGAAGAAGCATCCATATGGGGCAAATTTAATAGGTATCTATAGAGATTTCCCTCTGTACCAGCTTATTATTCTCAGTTATCTGGTTAATTAAACAGTTCTTTCATTAAATCAGTAATTAGTTGCCACCAAGACAGAAGAGGTATTTTAAGATTAACATGAGTTATGAAGAGGGCTGGGTTTACAGTCCTACATTCCAGCTAAATAAGTAAAAAGTGGAAGGAAGATATTTATTTTGAGCGGAAACAGTGTGCTGTTTTGTTTGTTGTTCTGTTTTTATTTCTTTTGGCTAGCACCATGGGTGGGATATTGAGCTATTTGGTTATGAAATACTTATTTTAGTATAGTTCTTCATACTTATTGTTTCATTCATATGTCCTTCAGGTGCTAAAATCTCTTAGGACTCTAGAAGATACCCTCCTGCAGAGCTTAGAAACTGTGAAAGAGGGTAAGTAACCTTATAAAGGTAATGAAATGTTTCTTGGGAAGATGGGTCTGATTTGCATATCATCTGACATTGTCTCTTTGCTGAAGAAACAATGCAAATGCTTGGCTAAATGTGAAATTTGTCTTTCCATTCAAGCTTTTCTCCACTTGTCTGCATAATATTTAGTTATTTTTAAATTAAACAATAAACACTTGTCCAAGTGCTGTGTCCAAGATTCCAAGAACTGCCTGCATATCTGAAGTCCTAATGATGTCGTTTGCCTGAGGATTTTGCCAGCTTTGATGTAGGTGCAGAAGGGGAAGCTAAACAGGGTCATCTTAAATTAATGTAGTAAAAATGTCAGAGCTCAATTGCCCATATTCCTCAACTGACATTTGTAAGAAAGCTAAAAGTTCAGGTAACAGAAGGAAAACAGAGGTAAGAAATTCTGTGTGATCACTAGTATATGCAGCCTGAATTTTATTCTGGAAAGATTTTAGTAAATATAAATTATACTTTAATCAAAAATAATGCTAGATATAGACATCTGATAATCTGAAGTTTACATTAGATTGCCTAGGGCTGTCTTCCTTAAACTCTCTGGAAAAGTAAAAGATTATTTAATCATTGAACAGAATTTTCTAGCTAAGATATATTAGCAGACACTATAGTCTATTTGGGCAAATGAAAAACCTCAAAAGCGTATGCAGTGAAGGTTCTCTGTTGTGGGAAAAATAATAAAGTCCCAGGATTAACTTTTTTTCTTACCAGGAAGAAAGGATATTTTCAAAACTGGAGAGAGTTTTTAATATATTTTTTTTTAAGGAGCTTTAATTAACAAACCCATTTGTGTTAACAGGTTACAAATGCGGTTAAGTTCCTCTGCTGTGTATAGGCATATCTACTCGTGTTGGCTTGTCAGGTGGGCATGACATGGACACCACCTTGCATGGTTCAGGCAGAAGGTTGGTTCTGGATGGGCATACACTACTGTTACTGCTGAACCACTTCCCTCTAAAGCATGTCTCTTGCACACAAACTGAAGATGTTGCTGCCAGCCATGCAGGGTGGTATCTGAAGGAACATGGTTCTGTTTTAAAGTTATGAAATATACAGCTATTAGGAACATCTTGACATCAAGGCCAGAAGGGAGGGATCTTTTGATCCAGGATCAGCAGACCAGATTTAAAACTGCATTAAACTTTTATTATAACACATCCATATTGGCATATATCAAATAGAATTCTCTATGAGTTACTTCATAAAAACAGAGTATTTGAAAATATCATGGCTTGCTATTACTTCAAAGTTACAAGAAGCTGTTCTAAAAGTGTCACTGTGCTGAACATTGCTGTTAGGGGATTTGTGGTTTGGGTTTAGTTGAGGTTTTTTGGGGGGTGGTGGTTTGGTTTGTTTGTTGTTGTGGTGGGGTTTTTTTTCTGGAATTGTGTTATTTTTCTTTAGGAAAAAAGAATTGTGAGGGGGAGGAAGTTGTTCCTTCTCTCCAGAAGGTCTTGAGCATGCTTGTTGTAGCAAAGGCTGTACAGATCACATTATGGGGTTGAGACACTGCCATCAGAAAACAGGGAACTGCAGAGGAGGTGAAAATACTTTCCTGGGGAGCAGAGCAGAATGCACAGAGTTTGGAACAAAATGAAGCCAGGAAATTAAAAGTGTGCAAGCTCACAATGGATAAGGGAGATTGGGGTATGAAGTCCTGTTATTCCTTTTGGCATCTCTGCTCTCATGTTTTTATTATAATAAAAAGATAAACGGTTTATTTCTTAAGTTGAAGACTCAGAAATTTGAGTCTTCTTTAGTGTACTAATGCTTGAAGATTGAGATAGCTTCACCACAGAACTCTGGCCAACGTGCAGTCTTGTCACAGTCACCAGTGCATACAAAATCATGCTGAGCAGTGGGCACAAAGGAAGTTTTTTCTGTAAAAGTGGTATCTGGAAAGATAGAAGGAACAGTCTGAAAGACTGTCCCTGAAAACAAGTTTTTGTCAAAAGATGAAACAGATTGGAATATTAATTAATAAGTGTAGCCTATATGTGAAGTTTAAGAAAGTGAAAATAGTTCCAGTGTTCATGTGTCTAGTTGCACCTCCCTCTTTCTTCCAAGGAGCCACTTCTCATTGTGGTCTCTCATCATTCTCATACTTCTGGGGTGGAAGGGATTGAAATTAAAGAAGTCAACATTTGAGGAAAAAGATTTGTAAGTGTGTGTCAGCTAAAAATTCTTTAGCAGAATGCAAGAATGCTGACTTTCATTTAAAAAATTACTGTATATTCTCTTCACATGCAGTTTGGGGAGAATACGAATGCTTATTGTGAAGGCTGTTCTTGGTACAGGACGGAAATACATACCTCAGAAAAGCTCTTACATAAAAACCTTAGATACTGCTGCAGCAAAGATAGACATTCCTGAATCTCCATGGGTACTTCTGCCTGCCCGGTCCTTACTTCTTATTAAAAAAAAACGAAAATAAAATAACAAAACAATGCTAAATTTGCAGTAGGATTCCAACATTGAATTATCATTTGGTGTGCATGTATTTTTTTTCCTCTGTGCTTTCCTGGCTGTTTAGAAAAGAGAGTGAGTTTTTCATCTGCACAGATTAAAAACTATGGTTAGACCTTAAACTTTGTGATTTCACCTGGACAACCTTAATATAACTTTGATGTGGTTTAATGTATTTTTGGAACAAAATAAGTTGCTTAAAAAACCATAAATGAACAGATGGGAATGAGCTAATGTTCCTTTAGATTTAAACCAACTTAAAAATATAAGAACTGTAAGGGCAGAGTGGAAGGTCTATGTGTCTCTTCTCAGAAAAGGTGAACCCTTCTCTTTCGGTAGTCTAACACTTTTTGTGTGTGTGCATGTGTATGTAGATATTGTAAAGCATAAAAGAGATTTTTCTTTTTTGAGAACTGGTTTCTTCCTAGAGTTGATAATCACAGCCATGGTTCTGTTCTTAATGGAAAACCCTGTGAGGACAAATAGCAGGTATCCAAGGTATATTTAATTTATTTGAATGTAGTACAGGACGGAAAATACTGCAACTGCCCATCAGTGTAAAGATTAAATTATTTAATGAGTTAAATTCATCTAAACGTTTTGTATCCTGTTTGTTGCTAACATAATTATTATGTTAATTTTTGTATGCTTTGCATATTAAGCTGAGTACATCCTAAGATGCTAATGACTGCTATGTCAGCTTTTTATTAAACAGGAAATAAACATGCAAAATCCTGCTACAGCAGCTAATTAGTTTGCTATTCATATCAAAGAAAGTGAGACTGTTTCTCTGTTTTATAATTGAATATATTTGTATTACTTGCCAAATTGCCATTGCTTGAATAAAGCAGGTGACTGGTTGGGGTAAAAGAGAAAAACTGTAGTTTTATTGGAAAGATTTGTGGCTTATATTGCATTAGTATGCAACAGTGATAACCAATAAATAATAAGGCATTAATATCTTGCCAATACTGGGAAATGTTGTTCAGTTCAGAGGTCTTTCTACTGACTTTGAACTCTGATCCTAAATCCCTCCTTGTTCCAATTAATGGTGTTCATAATCTGATGGGTATATTCTTAAGTGGTGCAGGTTTTTTTGAGACATACTTTGCCCTTCTCCAATCTTTGTACCCTGCTGTTGCCCTGAGATCACCTATCAATCCACTTACAAACCTGTGAAAGCTTTAAGCTTTATTGTCTTTTAAGCCTTGATATCCTGCAGTTCAAAATCAATTTACTGCCAGTAGATAGTAAAAGCTGATAAAATAGTACATTTAGTTATTAATGACATCTTATCATGATGCTGGGTGAAATGAAAGACTGATTCACTACTGTATGTCAGATATTGCACAAAAGTTCAGTAACTGGCAGGCATGGTACCTGGATCTGAGATAGCACCAATTACCCTCGTCTTTCTGGCTATACAGGGCAATGGCTGTAAATTTGAAACACCTCCAAAGGATGATCAGAATCAACCACAGAGTGCTCTAACTGATATGTGAATCATCGTCCTAAAGCTGGGGGGTGAGGGGAAGGTAATGAGCTCATCTGGGTGGAAATAAGCTAATAAAATATGACAGTTTGTGATAGTCTCTGTCACAATCCTTGCCAACAAATAATCTCTGGCTGCCCACCTACAGCCTGCAGCCGGTAGACTCAACGGCCCCGCTCTAAACAAGGGCCGAGTGTCAGTCATTTTAACCTGCACCCATAACTACAAAGAGTGGTAATAAGGAACAAGCAAAATACATAACATATAAAGAAAAAACCCTTGAAAATGTTTAGTTTCTTAAATCATATAAACCTTGAGAGGAATTCTGGTGGGAAGGAATGCAGGATGGAATGAAATAGAACTGTTGAAGAAGTTGCGGGGTGGGGGGAAGTTTGTAAGGCAATGAAAGAAAAAGTAATTAAGAAAAGGGAAAGGCTGTAAATAATTGCAGCAATCCATAGGGGTAAGATCAATACTGAAAGCAGTGCTTCATCTAAAAGCATTCATGATAATAGCATTTGATAGCTCTTGTTTTGTCCAGAAATCACAAAATCCTCACACAGCGATTTAACTATGACTGGTATATTAGAATTATGTCTATGTGTATTTTCGGCAACAGTAATGATATGAGAACGATAAAGTTTAGGTCTCATATTTCAGTATATCTGCCTAGATACCTCCAAATAAATTCAAGCAATGTATATTTTCATAGTTCATCTAAATTTTATTACATAGATGAACTGGTTCCTTGGTATTTGGGGCACTGGGAACCTGTGCTGCAGTTCTGTTTCTATCCGGGGTCAAAAGTATTTATAACAGTAAATCTAACAACATTTCATTCATCTGTCAGATGAATTTCATCAAGATCAAACAAACGTATGAGCACTGTCTGCGTTTGAAAATTTTTGAATATCAAAATGTATAAAACATTTTTCTGTGCCAACAATAACAAAAAGACAGGAATTAAATAAAATTACTCACACCACTGACATGAGAGAGTGTTATTGAGGGTTACCAAACCAGACTTCTGAGAGACTGAGGACTGAAAAAAAGAATGAAAACAACACTGAAAGCACTGAACACAGCTTGATCAGTTGTTGGTTCTTAGATTGTTGGCTTCTGTTCATTAGATCTGATCACTGAGACATAAGTCAGAGCAGAGAGGCCTTGCCTTACGTTTTGTTAAATATAGTTACTTTCCACTCCACGGTCAGCAATTCTAAGGACCTTAAATGTTACCTTACATTTTAATTTAATTAAATTACCAAAATTTAATTTTCATAACATGTTACACGCTATGAGTATCATCAGTTTTCACCTGTTATTAACAGCATTCACATTACTGTCTGCTTCCAGGATCTTGAAATGAGTTTTGTCTTGTATATGATAATTTCTTTCTCATCCTTATTAACTAATGAAAATCAGAAAAACAAACAAAAAAGCTATTTCTTTCAATGCTTTTTGTTCTTATTTTCTTTACCATATGTTCTCAGTATGTGATTATATTTATTAAAATCTCTGATGAGCATAACAGTTATTTAACCACACAGTAGTCCAGATGTAAATTTAGTAGCCTACTAAATTATTCCTGGATCTTGTCTGTTTAGTGAGCCTATATTATCAGGACAAATAGCTACATCCATCAGTTCACAGGTCCCAAAACACAAGCCGGTGTCTGAAAACATGGTTTAGTAAATATAAAGTTTCTCTGCCATCAGCCACTAGAAAATAATCCTCAAAGGAATAGATGTGAACTGAAATTTTCCAGTGGACCTTTGCAGCTCATTGTGTTGGATGACAGAGACTTTTCAGGGCAAGGGAGGAAAAAAATGGATTATTATTCAGTCTATCTATATAAAATAATGTTATTTATGTTATTTATGAGTATTCTGTTTCCATGGCCTCATTCCAAAGGCATCATGTACATTTAAATTAAGTCTAATATTGCATTGTCATAGACTTAACCTGATTAAGAATGAATATGCTTGTTGAGGTTAAAACCTGACCCATGTTGTGATTATGAGAATAACATGATAGTGATATAATAGAAAATTAGCAATTTTTACAGTTTCAATCTTGTAAGATCTGGAGCTATGCCCTGTACCACAACCTCCTGCTGTTAATTCTTTCTTTCCTTTCATCACTAATCCCTACTCGAGTCATAGGCCAATTAGTGGGAGCAATAACAGATAGGTGAATTTTTTACTATATTGGATACTCCAAATTAAAAAAACAAAAAACAAAAAAACAGGGTGGAAGAAGTACATGTAAAAGGTTATGAAGCAATATTAGAGTAAATGTATAAAGATTACATTGTATATTAAGCGCACAATGAAAATGCTTAGCAACTCTCAAGGTTAATAACTTCTTTATTTGTATGTGCCATCCTTTATGCTTGGATAGTGCTGAGGAATTTCTCAGTGGAATCGTTGGGAATTTTTCCATTGACATTCATAGGAGGTCAATAGGGTCAATATTATTTAGTGGCAGCTACTGGAATTTAATGCTTAACAAATGTGTTCTTTAGTAAAATACTAGTTTATGAGTTGGGATTTTGCAGGCATAAGTAGTCATAGAACAAACTACTACTCCTGGGACATAAATGCAATGACCTCATCAGCATTCTGCACCATTAGCTATGTCTAGATAGCTGCATTCAGCATAAGGGATTGTGATTCTTTTTCTTTCTCTCTTGTTTTTTTTAAACTATTCTGGCTTAAACCCCCTTTTTTTTCCCTGTGTTATTTTCAGTGACGCTCTACAGATGTTTCACAGAGAGGTATGAATAATATTTGTTCACCTACTTTACAATGTGAGAACGGCTTGCTTAAAACACCTTCATTTTAGCATGCATGCATCTCAGGTGTTCTCCAGTAGGCTTGTGAAAGGAACATCAGTTAAGTTAGAGGAAAATCAAGTTAAAATATTCTGTTGTATGGCATGATTTACAATATAAAGTATAAGTGAGCTAACTAATATCTGACAGTCTTCCCAATTTTTATGTTGCTTTCTTGTGTTCTCTGCCTTTTTACAAAAAGCTGCACAGACATTTACAGTGCTGAAGTTCAGTACCTCTTAGAAAGATTTAACAGTTTTATTTAAAAAATTTAAGTAAATTTTAATTTTTAAAAAATTTAACAGCTTATTATTTATTTAAATCATTAACTAATTATTTATGTAAATATTCTAGTAATGCTTTTTATTTTGCAAATTTGATATTTTGTGCATAAAATCTGAACCCAAGCACACGTGCAGACCTTGGAAAGCCATGCAAGAGAACATAGACAATTTTAATGAGGGGTGCTAATCTACTAGACAAACTACTGTTGCTCACTTTAGATGTTGCTCACTGACACATGTATAAGTTTTTCTTGCATTTTCAGTTGCAATCCAATCAATGGATAGTGAAGAGAAATATTTGCACTAGGTGCAGCTCTGGCCAAGATCAAGGAATTAGGTCCATATTAAGTTCTTGAGCATGAGTGCACACCTGCTGCAATCAGTAACAGTTCTTTGGAATCCATCTGCTATGGTGATTGCCAAATCTGAGACTGAAAAACTGAAAGAAAAAAATGTTTGAAGGTGGAGCTTTCCTACAGGCTTTTAATTATTTACTTGGGATATCTCAGGGAGAAATTGCCTTTTTGTGTGTGATGTGTTCAGATCAACTGAATTATGAGTATCATTCTTACATTTTAAACCAATTTATTTTGTGACTCAACAGGATCTATCCAGACTGGGAGCCAGACTCATAAATCAGTTGTTCTAAACATATCACACACACACAAGAAAAAATTCTCCAACACAGAATGTGTGTAGTTGTTTATCTACTTCAGCAATTAGAGGTGTTTTTTTTTTCAAATTTTATTTCTTGGTTTTCTTAATTTAAAATAGCAACATAATCCAAAAGCTGTCTAAGGTTTTTTACCATAACCTTCTGTTCTCTCTCAGATACAATTCATAGGGTTTTTTTCTGGCATTTTATTTTTTTAATACTTTCATGCTAAACACAAAATGAAGGGCAATAATTAGTAGTGGGTACGATCAATGTAGCTATTGCAGTAGGTAATGGAGAAAGAACTCATTAACTTAAGTAAGACTTGGCCCCAGACTCAATCTGTAAGATGCACTACTGATTTTAAAAAGAGCTGAGACACTCAACAAATCACAAAATTTTTGACATCTTTCTGGACACACATTCTAGCAAGAGACAAGAAGAAAACCTATCTGAACTTAGATTTGATTTTTTTTTTTTTTTCTATCAGCCAGGTTATCATTCTGGCACTCAATTCCGCTGGTCCTCTCCTCATGTCATTACAAAGAAGAAGAATTAGGTCCTCTAATAGGTCCTCTAATATCATGGCCAGCAATGATAGATTGGTGGATAGGCAGTCTTAGTTACTGAGGTTATCATAGAGATGGTACTTTTTTTTTGCTTGACAAGTGCTGAATTCATCTAATGGATGTAAGCATCACTTAACCATACAAAAATCACCCAGATAGTACATCCAGAGTCAAAATTTGAAAAAATACCTGTTGGACATTTCCAGTTGACAAGGAAAAAAGTATGGAAGACAGACTTTCAGAAATCCAGAGAGTTAGAAGCTAAGTATGTTTAGCTAAACCTCTTGTATTTAGAAGCTGAACGGCTCTTATTTTGAGGTTTCATAAAACTTGGACTCAACCTTGCAAAGCACTCTAATACATCCTGAATATAATGCACACGTTGCTGTAAATGCCATATATAATTTTCTTTTCCTAGATAGGAGCTAGAGTGGTTAGAATTAGGAAAGCTCAAACCTTCTTGTTATGTCCTACATTCCCCCTAGCTCTCTTTCTGTATTTTGGGAGAGCAAGGGGAGGATACTTTTAATTTTTTATTAGTTTTGGATTTAGAAAAAAAAAAGAATCAAAATAAAAACTCACTCTAGAGGAATTAGAAATTCCTCTCACCTGGTGTAAATACTTGCCAGTAACAGCAGTAGGAAGTCTGAGCTGTTAGAATATCTGCATCCTTCATTTTTGCTTAAGGTTAGCCTGTTACATTTACTGGTTTGTAATATGTCAAATATAAAACTTTTTATTATACTTTATTGAAATTTCTGGATGTCCTCATAAAAGTCTAAATGTTAAAGGAACAATATTAATAAGTCAACTAGTTCTTTTTGCGTTCGCACATATTTCTTGGCAGTAAAAGAATATTACATTGCACCAGCTGTGCAGAACAGAATTTTGATTCTTGTTCTGGGTCAGTTAAAATGTGCATATAACAAAATTTGAGTACGGCATATGATGCCGGATCTTAAGTCTTATTATATGCTGTACATACTTGGGGAGGTTTGTTGTCGGTTGTTTTGTTTGTTTGTTTTTAAATCTGTGCCCCTCATTTAGCAAACGTAGGAAGACTTTGGATAAAAAACTGATCAGGAATCAATGTAATGGGAGTGAAGGTGAAAAAAACTTCTGTCCTTCGCTTCCAGCTTCCCCTACCTTTGATAATGTCATCATGGTTACAAGTTTTGCTATCTAATTTTTAAGGCAAAACGTCTTTATGAAAGATCCATCAAAGTAAACACAGGCTCATTTTCAGTGCTGCAAAATTCCAATGGCCTCAGGCAGCTTCAAGGGATTCCAGTTCACTGTTCCAGAAAGCTAGAGAGGAAAAAAAATGTAACTAGTGTTAGGCTGTCTTTCAATGCCCTCTGAACTACAGGAACAATCAAATTACACTTAAAACTCCGTCTCCAGCTCTCCATGAAACTTCAGCAGACTCTATAGTCTCTAACCCCTATGTGGTTGGTCACCAGAGTTTTCTCCTTATAACTTCATAATATGAACTAAGTTTGGGCACACAATAGTAAAGAACTGCACATTTAATAGCATAGGATGATAATATTTTAAAAATTCAAGTTTTTGAATTCAAAATTCTTCAGTGGTGGGCTTGCTATTGCTTTTTAAGAGGTTTCTTTGTGAATTCTCATCTAATCTATGTGGTCATCTGGCCTTATATCCACTTCCACTCTCTGATATCCCTTAATTGGGTTTGCTTTTCAGACTTTCACTTCATGTTGGTTTTTCGTCACACACAGTAAATACTTGATTTATAAGGTATGAGTCTCTTTTATCAACCTTAAAATGTAACTCTGTTATAAATGTGTATCCTTTACAGGGGAAGTCTCCTATCAGTCAAACTTCCTTTTACTAAGTTTCATCATTTCAAGAAGACAGTGTGCAAACTCCTGTGTCTAAAATTCCTGATTCATCAAAGCAGGTATGAACAATCCCACTTCTACACAAAAAACATTTAGGCATGTGTTTCAGCCCACTGAAAGCAGTGTTTGGTTTTGGTGCTTAACCACTTTGTTAAATAAGGGTTGTAATGTCTTAAAGTTGCTCAAATTCTCGTTGTCTATGAATGTGAATTCTCTGAATCTAGAATATAACTTCTTCTGCTGCATCAAGTGTCCATACTTAAAAACAATTCATGTGTTTAATGCATAGAATTATCTTCCAGATTCTGTTTTTAGGGTGTCATTGTCATCTAATCTGTCATGCTCTCTCAGTATTAAATACATTAAACTGATTCTTTAAAATTCTTTTAAACACTTCTTTTAAATAATTGCTATTGAAAGCAGCTAAAGTGTCAGTGGAAGCAGGGACAGGTATCCTGGGATGAGTACAGGGATGCTGCTGGGTTGTGTAGGGATGAGGTCAGGAGGGCCAAGGCACAGCTGGAGCTGAACTTGGCAAGGGACTCAAAGAATAATAAGGGCATCTATACGTGTGTCAGCCAGAAAAGTAAGGTCAAAAAAAGCCTATCCCCCTTGATGAGTAAGACTGGCAGGCTGGTAACAATGAATGAGGAGAAGGCTGAGGTACTCAACGACTTCTTTGCCTCAGTCTTCATTAGCAATCTCTTGTCCCACACCTCTCGAGGGGATGGACTGCAAGATGGGGGCTGGAGGAGCAAAGTCCCTCCCACTGTAAGAGAAGATCCGGTTTGAGCCTACCTTAAGAACCGGAACATACACAAGTCTATGGGACCTGATGAGATGCATCCCAGAGTCCTGAGGGAGTCGGCTGATGTAGTTGCCAAGCTGCTCTCCATCATGTTTGAAAAGTCTTGGCAGTCAGGTGAAGTCCCTAGAGACTGGAAAAGGGGAAACGTTGCCCCTATTTTTAAAAAAGGTAGCAAGGAGGACCCTGGGAACTACCAACCCATCAGCCTCACCTCTGTGCCTGGGAAGATCATGGAGCAGATCCTCCTAGAAGCTCTGCTAAGTCACATGGAGCACAGGGATGTGATTCGAGACAGCCAGCATGGCTTCACCAAGGGCAAGTCCTGCCTGACCAACACAGTGGCCTTCTAGGATGGAGTGACCACATCAGTGCACAAGTGAAGAGCTACCCATGTCATCTATCTGGACTTCTGTAAGGCCTTTGACACAGTCCCCCACAACTTCCTTCTCTCTAAATTGGAGAGGTACGGGTTTCATGGGTAGGCTGTTCAGTAGATGAGGAATTAACTAGATGGTTGCATCCAGAGAATAGTGGTCAACGGTCAATGTCCATATGGAGATAGTTGATGAGTGATGTCCCTCAGGGGTCCGTACTGGGACCAGTACTCTTTAATATCTTCATCAATGACATAAACAGTGGGATTGAGTGCACTCTCAGCAAGTTTGCAAATGACAGCTCTTGAGCCCTCAGCACATGAAAAATACGGACCTGTTGGATCGGGTCCAGAGGAGGCCACCAAAATGATCGGAGGGATGGAACACCTCTGCTGTGAGGACAGGCTGAGAAAGTTGGGCTTGCTCAACCTGGAGAAGGGAAGGCTTTGGGAAGACCTTATTGCAACTTTCTGGTACTTAAACGGAGCTTATAAGAAAGATGGGGACAGACTTTTCAGCAGGGCCTGTAGCGATAGGACAAGGGGTAATGGCTTTAAACTAAAAGAGGGTAGATTTATAATAAATGTAAGGAAGAAATTTTTCACAATGACAGTGGTGAAACACTGGCCCGGGTTGCCCAGAGAGGCGGTAGATGCTCCCTCCATCCCTGGAGACATTCCAGGTCAGGTTGGACGGGGCTCTGAGCAACCTGATCTGGTTGAAGATGTCCCTGCTCACTGCAGGGGGATTGAACTAGATGACCTCAAAAGGTCCCTTCCAACCCAAAGATTCTATGATTCTGAGAGACTTAACCTTTCATATGGTCTTAAATTTAGTATGTTCATATCTTAACAAGTGAATTCTTACACTGTAGTGATCAAAACATTTTTCATATCTAAATTAATATTAGTATTTTTCTCACTTATGGGAGGTAAGGACATCTTATTTTTCAATTTAATACTTTATTTATTTCATCTGTCTTGATTTTAAATAAACCTATTCTTAATAAACTGGAAACTGTGTTTTCAGTATTAGATCCTACTGTGCTTTTTTCTTCATACCTTTTTGTTTGTCGTGCCAAATTCCTACATTTACAATAAATATACTTTCATGTTTAAAGGTTATGGTACCTGTCTAGACTATCAAGAACTTTTATATATATTTACTTATAAACCGCTTCTGAAAACAGTAAGATTTAAACTGGTGTGATTTGGGGTGTTTAAAAATCATATTGCATATCTTCATATTCAGCATGTAAATAACTCGGTAATTTTGGCTGTAGGGGATTTGCATAGACAAAACATCTTCACTAGAACTGAGCAGAGCTGCTGGAGTCCTCTGGGAGCACCTTTACGGCTAAACTCCCGTCCCATAGTTGCATTATTATCGTGGTAAAAATGCCAGAAGTCGTTACTTTCTCTTGATGAGAGGGCAGGATTTGGGAACGTTGTATGGGGTTTACCTGGCGAGGTGTTGGCAGCGGGGGGAGCTGGAAGGGGGCTCCGTGAGGAGACAAGCAGGTGCTGCCCTGCGCCGGACACAGCCGGATCCAGCCGGTTCTGGTCAGCTCCACAGTGGAGCCGCCACAAGACACAGCTGAGCCTGTCGGCCAAGCTCGTAGCTCCTCTGTGAAAACATTTAAGGGCAAAATAACACACATACAATAATGAGGAGAAAAAAGGTATGAGAAACAACCCTGTGACCACCCAGGGCAGAGGAGAAGGGAGAGGACGTGCTTCAGGCACAAGAGTAGATACTCCTCTGGAGAGATCATGCCGGAACAGATCCCCAGTGCAGCCCATGGCAGGCCCCATGCCAGAGCAGCTGGATATTTCCTGAAAGAACTGTGGCCTGTGGAGAGCGTGTGAGGGAGCAGGGGAAAAGTGTGAGGAGGAAGGAGCAGGAGGGAGGAAGTGTTATCAAAGTGACCACAAACACCATCCCCTTCTTCTCCCCTGCTTCCCCGTCCCCATCCCCCTTGTGCTGCTCAGCAGGGTGGGGGGAAAGGAGTTGCAAGTGAAGGGAGTGAATTTGAGTCTGGGGAAAGGAGGCAGGGAAGATATTTCAGTTTTTGTCTTTGTTTCTCACCAGCCAAATCTAGTTTAATTGGTAAGAAATGAAATTAGTTTTCCTTAAGTTGAGTCTGTTTTTACAGTGATGGCAACTGATGATATCCATGTCTTTCCTGTGACCCACAAGCCTTTTAATCTTATTTTCTCCGCCCATCTTGTTGAGGAGGGTGAATAAGAGAGTGGCTGGGTGGGTGTTTGGCAGTTGGCCAAGGTCAACCCACCACAAACTTAATTTGAATTGTTACCAGATGGTCTATGATTGATATTTGTTGACACACACATAAACTGCCTGCTGTTCCAGGTAGCCTGGAACTACAAAATTTTTCAGATTTCTGCAACATTGAAAGTTCTTTGGGTTTTTTGATTAATGGTATTTGTCATTTCCAAGATCATAAATCTTTTTAACATTACACATATTGGGTTCCTTGGAAGAGTATTTCAGAACAGTTTTAACCTTGGAGTAGATATGATACATCAAGTATATCTTCTTTAAATTCACTACATAAAAAAATATTTTTCCTAATCTCACCTCTCTCCACAGGACAGATACTTTGCTGACCTTTGTTTTTGTCACTAGAACCCAGTGCAATTCTTCAGGGGTCTGAAGATCTTTAACAGGTTTTAAATAAATGCTTTCATAAAAATGGTTAAATTCTGATTCAACATTTGGATAGTCTAGCATCAATAGATCCAGCACTTTGTGGTAAATCCATATCAGTAGATAATATATGACCAAATGTTTCACAGAAGAACAGCTAATCATAAATTTATTTTATTGTAAATAAATACATTTTCTAATTAATGATGAGGCTGTGATTCTTAATCCCTTCTTGAGTTCAGAAGTTCAAGTGGTGGATTTTACTGTTTTGTGGTTTGTTGTTTGTTTGATTGTTTTTTTTTATGAAGTCATCCTATCTGTTGCAGAACAGGAAGGAAATGCTAGAAGAGGATTAAACTCTTCAACAGCTGTGCCTCATAAAGAGAGATGAACTGAACTACCCTTATTGGCCTGTGTAGGCCCTTGATTAATAGGAGGTAGTAAGGATCAATATCCAACACCTTGCAGAATGTGTTGTGGCCACCTCCCCAATGTGTTGCTTACCTGCGAATGTGCAAATGAGTAGTTGTTTTCTCTAGATACAAATTCTCTTTAAAAGAATTTTCACAGTCTTTGTACATTACCTTGTTTATGACTGATTTTAAGACTCTTTTAGTGCAATATCACAGTGATAATTTATCTCTTGCTGTATTGTACGTTGACTAATTGAACATGAACTCTTAAATGGTTTATAGAAGAATGGAGATTTTTTGTTTCCGTAAATATCCTTATTTGTTAGATAAAGCTATTCAACTGTTAGGGTTTTTACTCATTATTTTTAATGGCAATAACATTCATCACTTTATGTTAATCAGATTAGATAGGTGTGGTGATAAGTGGAGATCTGAGTATAATCAAAATGAATGAACTGCTCTAGATAAAGACAAATATTTGCAGAGACAATAAGGAAAACACATGCCACCTACTATAAACAAAAAGAGTCTGTAATTGCAATATAAACAAAAAGGAAAATCTAATCTTGACTGTTTATTCAAAGTAACTTTCTTGTACTTGTTTTTGAAAATTGTACGATACAGAATACAACATAGTGGTAGCTTTCAGAGGACAGTGGCTGAATTAGTATACCTCTACATTTTCCAATATTACAATGTCTGTGTGGTTGCACCTGTTCCATGTAGCTTTGTAAACATTGAAGTCAATCTTGTTTCCGATGTTTAAGCCTATGAGACTCTCAGGCATCCACACATCCTCTGTTGATCATGCTTGTGACTGCCTTTCATAGCTGAAAGGCTTGGTGCTTGCATAGCTGAACCAGTCACAGATCCTTACTATCTTTCCTGAAGTGGTCCAGTGCCACAATGCCTAGCTTACACAGAGCTTGACTTACACGAATGAACTCAACACAGATAGAACTATGGAACATTTGCACCTTTTACCTGTTTGGAGGAAATGCATACATTCAGGGATCAGGGAAAATAATACACAATCAACTCCCTTTCAAAGCAGGCACTGTAACAGCTAAGGTAGCAAGACTGAGTAGTTCTCTTTCCTCTCTGATCAACACTCACTTCTCTTCAATACACCTTGTTAGCTGATTTACCTGCTAGTATGATGTTTTAAATCCTTTCTTACATCTTCCATGAAAGATCCAAAATGACTCACTCCAGGCTATGGATTTCACTGTCTAAATTAACTGTTTGTGTGGATATAACACTGTACCTTCTGTTGTTCAGTGCTGATCTCCTCCTCATACCTCACTTTAGGATTTTAGGACTCTGTACATAACCAGTTGGTTGTTTTCCAGGTAAAATACTGTGATCTTCAATATATCCTTAGTTTATAACATTTGTTGATTCAGAAGATGTTACTGAATTTTGGTAATTTTTAGGAGTATGTCTAAGTAATTGTAGCTTTGAGCTAAGAATAGAGAAAGTCAGAAGTAGAACATACACACACATGCTTCAGAAGCAGCTGAAAAAATGAATTTGTAGAGTATAACCAAAGTTTTGTCTTGGGAATTGGAAATGTTTTTTCAGAATATATGCATGTAGTTATTGTAAAGTGTGTATATTTCTGACAGTGGGTAAATTAAGACAATTATTCTTTTGATTGTCACCAGTACTACAAGAGTGCTAATCTACATTGTTTTCTACACAGCTTTGTTGCCTGTTGCAATGATCATGGCTACAACATGTAGTCAGAGAGGAGAAACAATAACAATAAAATTCTCACAGCACAGTCTGCAGGGCTTGAAAGACATAGAATGGAAATGTGGCCTCAAGTTGCCCCAGGGGAGGTTTAGGAAAAATTTCTTCACCGAGTGGTCAAGCATTGGAACAGGCTGCCTAGGGAGGTGGTGGAGTCACCATCTCTGGAAGTGTTCAAAAAACGTGTGGATGTGGCGCTTCAGGACATGGTTTAGGGAACGTGGTGGCATTGGGTTAACGGTTGGACTTGATGATCTTGAAGGTCCTTTCCAACCTTAGTGATTTTGTGAAATGGACCTCAGCATAGATAAACTCCATGGCTTCTGATTTTCCTTCTTTTCAGTATATTTGAAGCTAACATTTTGTGATGTATACTATTTCAGTAGTCAGGAAAGGTGGCAGAGAGGAAATAAAGACTGCTCGATAGAAGAACAAAGTTTTGACCATTCTCAGAGAGGGACAGTGACTCAAATGAGAAAAGTCCCAGCTAGGATTACACAGTATTTGCCTGTTATAGAGGCTGTAGAAAAAAAGGCAAAATTAAATCCAACTCTACAAAAGAGATAGAAGCAGAATAATGCTTCTCTTACATCCTCTGCAGCATTTAAACAGGATTTCAACTTCTGCACTTCCTTGAGCCAAGAAGAATGTAGACCACCTACTACTGCTGTATGACAATCAAGAAAGATTGTCAGATGTTGCAAGGTCCTCTCCAAATGTGTGCAGAAACACCACTGTGCAGTGGGTAGCTGCATGTAAATTTATTTTTGAAAGATGAAGAATTCTTTCTAACATAGCCAGCACTCAGAATATTTATAACATGCACCAGAAATACAGGGATGCAAAAAGTTCTCCCGTAGTGGTTTCCCCCTCTACCTTTTTATTTTTAAAAGAAATATTTGGAAAGAGTAATTGTTCCAAAATCACTGGTGGCCATGATGTGTTCATCTAAGGTGTTGGAAAAACATGCAGAAGTAGATTAAAATTGGGTGCCAAAAAGGCTGGAATTGGATGGCTGCAGTTGTTCCCAGCCCAGCTGTCTGCCTTGCTCTCCTGATGAATGATCAGTTTCCCTCCCCAGATGGGTGTGAGATTATTTCAAGAACCAGCTCTTGAACTAGCATAGATTTTACACTTTTATATCAAGTGAGCGGAGAGGACTCTTACAATTACCACGTTAATTTGGGGTTTAAACTAGAGGGGAGGGAAGATGGGGAAAACTTTTTAAGAAGTTAATTCCAAAGTAGGTGAAAGGTGAGGAAACATACTGTATGTGCAAGACTCCTTAGGAGAAACAAGGAGCCATCTATTTTAATAGTTTCAGTATTTGTTATTTGAGGAAATAGAGGCTATACTTTCTCCCAGGTAAGGAATAATTAAAAAGAAATCATACTCACAGGTGTTCATGGAACTCTGGTTCAGGAGCAGGAAGGGAGGTTCCTTTAAGATAAGCCGGTAGGAGTCGCCATTCCACTTAGGGCTACGATGGGAATGTTTGTAAAGGTTCCTGATTTCCAGGTATGCTGCTAGGGGACTTTATTGTGTACAAAGAGAGGTTCACAGAGTATTTCCCAGGGGTGCCTTTAGTATCCTACACAAAGAGTAGGATAAAACATAAGCTCACTTCTGCAAATGAGGAAAAGACATGTGAATTGCTCGCTCTTTGTGCTGAATCACTTCACTGGCAACCATTATGTATCGGCTACTTGAAGGTGCAGTGCAGTTAGAAAGTGGTTCTTCTGTTCAATGGAACATTATCAGCTAGTATTTAACAAAACTTCGCTGATTACATAAAAAGTAGCAAAATTCTGTATTACCAGTAACTCGCCTCCCACGTCCAGTCCCCCGCCCCTCCCCCCAAACTGAGTGTAGGCCACTTATTTCTGGTTAAGAACTAGGTAAAATTTGGTTGACTGCATTTCTTTCTTTCTTTGGTTTTTTTTTTTAAAGACTGTCGTTATGCAAAACAGTATTGACTCCTATTTTTTTTTATTCAAGAAACATCAGCCAGCCTAACAAAGAAAACATTTTGTTTTCAACACGGTTTTCTTGGATTCTCAACTAACAAGGAGAAAAGAGAAAATTACAATCAACTTTGAAATAGATCAATGTTCACTTGTAAGTACTGCACACAGTTCTTTACCGGTAAATATTTATCATTGCTCAAGTAAGATTCTGCTAGAGTGAAAGCAGACATTATTATTCATGTAAGCATCTACTAAAACTGAAGAGATTTGTTAAAGTCAAGTCAGCAAAAGGAATGCCTGGAAGAAGACATTAATGATATTTGTGTAGAAAGCAAATATGAGGTAGTTTTGGTCCCTCATATAGTCCTGCATCTGTGCTTCTTTCTTTTATTGAATGCTTTGTGTGTTTTCTGGATGAGTTGTTATACCTCTAATTGACAGACCAGTTAGTTGCCAATGATCTTGGAACTAACTAGTTGCAATAGGCTGCTGCTGTATTTGGCCAGAGAATCTGATGTTTGTTCCAGGAGGGCTCTGTATCACTCTAAGGGAAAATGGGAAACATGCAGCTTTTCTTTCCCTTTCCTTTCTTTTTCTTTTCCTTTCTTTTCCTTTCTTTCTCCCCACTGCCAGGCATAAGGGTCGAACAATATGGTTTGAGGAGACAGCAAAAAACCCCAAAACATTACCTTCTTGTTTCTTACATTAAAAAAAAAAAAAACACCTAGTACTGCCACTTATTATAAAATTTACATAGCAGACAATAAAAGAGGAATACAGCAGAAATTATTTTCTGGCTATGTCACAGTAAATTCTTATTTTTATCCTGGTTACTTGTGTTGGCTATTTTTGGCTTTTTTCCATGACTATTTTTTATACTATATATAGGCTTTAATCTTTCCTTTAGGAATAATTTAATCATGGGGAATATGTTCTCCAACATCATTCATGACTTTTTAATGTTCTTGGTCAGCCCATGAAATAGCTTTGGCATTTAGAAGATCTTTAAGTTGTTAATTATTGTGTTTCCAGATTCCTCCATGAGTGTAATCTGTATAATATATCACCTACCATAAAAAAGGCAGAAAACTTATTGTCAGATTAGAACTTTTAATATACCAGTAAATTTTGATGACAGTGCTGTAAAAAGCAAAACTTTCCTTTGCAATAACTTCTTCCACATGTGCCTTACTGAGCTACTTATGGTACCGTTTCAAAAGAATAATGATAGTATAACAGATTTAAGTAGCCTAGAATACTCCTTAACAAAAGGTTCTTTCAACTACTGTATCTTGACTGTTTATAATCATGTTCTGTGCACAAAAAGGTAACAGGTATTGAAAATATTAATGATGGTATGCTATGTTCCTGGATGTTCAAGGAACATTCATCTGGAGAATGCTATTTGGTTTTGTTTGTTTTTTTCTAGTAAGGAAACATTATCTTTCTGATTTTATTATTGTTATTTTATACATTTACAGTATTCATTAGTGCATCCCGCTATATGTATATATGAAGGAGTATGCATAGCTACAGATCCACTCTTTTGTACAGCTATAAATTGCTTCAGTCTTCAAATTGTTATCAGTCCAATGCCTTTCTCAGGAAGGTGGAAATTATTGTTTCGGATCACAAGAAAATTTTGATTTTTTGGAACTGGACTAATCTCGTGTAACTGGAGATGTTAATAAAGTAGATGTCACTTGAGAAATAGGTGTCATTTGAACTAGTGCTTTAGGCTACCTTTATAGTTGAGAAGTAGGAACTTTTGTAGCATGATTTGTTTTACCCTAAGATACTCACTTCAGGATGACATGAATCATGCTGTAGAAGGTGCCTATTTCTCTTCTTTGACTTTAAAGCAATCGAGGAGACTAGCTGAGCCATAGATGTGTATATCTTAACAGTTAAATCCCAGCTGTAGTGTTTTGGTAGTTTATAGAACTTAACTTTTCTACTTCACCTGCCTGTGAAAGTTGCCTGTGTGAAGATTAAAATCTCTTGGATAGTAGATGTATATTGCTCCTCCAGTCCAGAATTACCCTGACCCTCTGGCTGCCTGACTCCATCTAGGGTGCAATAGGAGCACAGGAAGAGCAGAAGTGGGGAAAAAGGAATTTCAGAACAGAAAACTAGCTTGTAGGTGTTTGTGGTGATCCTAGCTGCTAGAATATCAGTTCACTGAAGAGGATTTGCAGGAATGGGAGGGAAAGATACAACCCAAGTTAAAGAACAGGAGACCTGAACAGGTATCTCCAGATGTACTAGGCATAGGTACTTCAGTAGAAGAACTGATGTCGGGACTTTTCTATGTATAGTAGGATTAAATAGTGAAAGGGCTAATGGCTGCTCATGAATTTGCATCCTCAAAACACTCATTAAGGTGTTTGAGCCCTGCCTAAAAATGATTGCAGTGGTTCTGTTTCACAACCTCGGCTTATCTGAGTAGCACAAAGGCACTGTAATTGCAAATCTTTTTAAGTTTTCAGCACCATGATTTGTTTTAGTTAGGGCTCTCTTTTGAATGCTTAAGCCTTGCATACATGTTTTTAATTTCAATTGCTTCAGTGAATTGTATTCTATACCTCCTAAAGATGTAATGTAACAAAGTATCACAGCTTTGTGCATCAGTTGCAGATGCACAAAATATAAGTACACGTTATCTAGCTCTTCCTTTTACTATAAAATTACTGAACTTGGAGAAAACTGTTAGCAGCAATAGAAAGAAATTTTATGAGGCTTTATTTTAACTTTTTCTATGCATGTTTTAGTTGTTCTCCTGTAGAGTGTAGGTTAATTGCTGTTAATCACTGGTGTTCTAATACTGCAGTTTATCTTGGGATAAACAGAATTTATCCTTAGAACCAGTTCTGATACTTGTATCCATGAATTAATAATAAACAAAATGTAGAAGGTTCTCAGGGGGAATACTGAGTGGGAGAGAGGTTAAGTTTTAACCAGAACTGTAAAGTTTAAAACCTCTTCCAAAATATTTTCTAAAATAAACATTGGTCTTCACCTCTAAAGTCAAATATTAGCTAGCTGGTATTGCAGACTATTCACAGAGAACAAATTACACCATATCAGTTGACATAAGATATGTAGAACTTTTCTTTGAAACACCTGTTTTCATTTCCTCTGGGATATAATACCAGAACAAATACGAGATGGACTTGATCCAATATGTTGACTCTTTAAATAGTCAAAACCAATACATTTACTACGAACACTGCTATGAAGTAAATGATATGGGTCTGACATACATGGATAATGATGCAAAATCACTGAATATTTAGTCTACTTAAAGTGCTGAGACATAAAGAAGTGCTTTATGTGTGGAACAGAATCCCTGCTGTTTCTGCTTTCGCAATACCTAAATGAAAATACTTTTTTATATTTAAAAAAGGTGATCTAGAAAAAAAAAATGTTTTGGATAGAGGTAATGTTTCCTGAGTATCGGCAGCAAAATAGGATAGGTGTAACTCTTTTCTGAAAACAGTGAAACTATACAAATAATGAGAGATAAACCACATAGTTAAAGAGGCAAAATAGCAAAATGTGAACTTGTAATTGGCAGCTCACTGACTTTGTACATTTAAACTTGAGTTAAATAACTTCAGAATACTAAAAGAAAATATTTCCAAGCACAGTTATAAGATCTGTTTTAGTGAGAAGAATGATGGGTTAGACTTGGTATTGCTGTAAATAATTGACTCAAATGCAACATCCATGTGCTTCCTGACAGGTGAATAAAATTCTGCAGAACTGAAAGAATCAAATTCTGCAAAAAACTATAGTTGTATCAGGCAAGTACTTGCAAAATCAGCAAGTACTTTGTATGTGTTTTGTGTTACAGAAAAATCTGAATTTTCACACTTTTTGTCACATGAAATAAGAAATTAAAATCAAATGAGAATTCTAATATATAAATAATGTATCTGGTTATAATTGCAGGTTGTTCATAGCAGTATAAAAGTAAGAAATTATTGAGGTTATGCTTTTGTTTGATATATGCTCCCTAATGTTTGAGACCTTCAGTTCTTAAAGTCAAGAATTCTGACCTGCTCTTTGGAGTAGGAAAATGCATTATTATAAACAATTTCACTTGAATATGTAGAGATCTAAAATTTATTTTAAATGTAGCCATATGCACTTCAAATAAAATATTTCTTTTTTTCTCCCAGCTCTAGTCAATAATAAATGAGTTCTAGAATTTAAATCAAGACACAGTGGAGTTCTTGTGGTACATTATTGATAAAGCTCACTTATTGTAACAACATTTTCCAAGGGAAAATACATTATTTGTTGGCTATGTTAATGCAAAGTCTAACATAAGTCTATATTAAGATTTTAAAATACTTTTGAGTATGTTGGAGGAAGTTTTGTAAGCAGCCTTTTAAATTATTAGATGAAAAAATACAATTTATTACCTTAATGAGTAAAACATTATTCTTAAAGTAGGTCTTCAAATTCACCTTCCCATATGGCTCAAAAAATCCATTATTATAATGATGTATTTCAGAATATAACAATCAGAAATATTTCACTGCAATTTTAGAAAATGTATTCTTCCTTTCCTAAGGGCTTATTGAAACTGTGCATACAGTAAGTAAGAACCTCCAGCTTGAAAAACATAAAGGAGTTTCTTGTAATTTCCTAAAGTTCCACAACAGTTGGTAATTCTGAAGATTTTAATCTACTGCTCGGGTCAACTTATCTGTCTTCCTGTTTCTATTACTATTGAAATTCAAAAGTACTTTCAAAACTCCCACCCTAGATATCTGAATACCAGCAGATGTATGTTCTTGTGGGGATTCCATACTCTTATAACCTGCACCACTTCTATTTTGAAACATTACAGTCCATCTGCTCACTTCCAGATAATTTCAGCTTGTAATTTATCCAAGGGAATGTGATAATATATGATTCATGAATAGTGTAATCATGATCTATCCACGCTGTGGAGCTTTGACAAGGATGATATGACCTTGAGTTTGGAGGTATGATAGCACCAAAATTCTAAAGTGGTACCATATCAGTAAGTAACTACATCCAAGTGCTCTAATTTTCTCCTGAATGTTTTGACCTTTTAATCTTAATCCATTTTTTGCTTAAGAATGTATATATTCTTTAAATATACAAGCCCTAATGTTGTTTGGGAAATATAGTTTGGTAACACAGTCCTTCAGGAATAATAGCGTTCTGGTTTACTAAGTTTTAGCATAATGTTAATTTGGGAGTAGTTATTACTGTGTTAACAGATTTGTGGTTTTTTAATTTGTCTTGGCTTGGGTAATGCTAACAATCTAGCTCTTAAGTGAGAGTACTGTTTGAAATCGGAAGCTTATATCTTTGAGAGAAAATCAGGAACAAGATGTGAATATATTAATTAAATATACCTGGTCCTTGAAGGTTAAGTCAAGAGGAAAAGTCTAAAGATAGATGAAAGGGGATGAACCAAGACACATTTGCTTTCCTTGAACAGTTTGGAAAATAGGGAAGACAACTAATATTTCAGACCCAATTCAGGAAAAAAGATACTTAATTATTTTATGACTGGGTGTGGGCATTGGCATTCTCAATTCTCATTATGCATAAATTTGTGTAGATGAGTAACCCAAAGAAATTAAGAAAATAATGAAAAAAAAAACTCTATTTGAGGGTATAGTATTAGGCATGAGAAATTCTTTGTAGCTGGTAGGAATAGTGAAATTTTTTCCCTTTTTTTTTCTTTTTTACTGTTTTTCTGTTTTCCTTTTTTCCTGGTTTTTTTCTGGTTTTCCCTTTTTTTCTTTTGTTCTGTTTTTTTTTTTCTTTTTTCCTTTTTCTGTTTTTCTTTTTTCTATTTCTATTTTTATTTTTATTTCCCTGGTTTTTCTCTCACTTTTCCCTTCTCTCCCTTTAACTAGGTCTTTATTTTCTGCCTTTGTGGATAAGCAATTAATCTCTTAATCTTTTTAATGCTAAGTTTTGTTGGGTAACTTCACAGAATCACAGAATCGCTAAGCTTGGAAAGGACCTTCAAGATCATCAAGTCCAACCATTAATCCACCACCACCGTGTCCACTAAACCATGTCCTGAAGCGCCACATCCACATGTTTTTTGAACACTTCCAGAAATGGTGACTCCACCACCTCCCTGGGCAGCCTGTTCCAATGCTTGACCACCGTCTCGGTGAAGAAATTTTTCCTAATATCCAATCTCAACCTCCCCTGGTGCAACTTGAGGCCATTTCCTCTTGTTCTATCACTAGTTACTTGGGAGAAGAGGCCAACACCCTCGTCGCCACAACCCCTTTCAGGTAGTTGTATAGAGCGATAAGGTCTCCCCTCAGCCTCCTCTTCTCCAGACTGAACAACCCCAGTTCCCTCAGCCGCTCCTCATAAGACTTGTGCTCCAGACCCCTCACCAGCTTTGTTGCCCTTCTTTGGACTCGCTCAAGCACCTCAACATCCTTCTTGTAGTGAGGGGCCCAAAACTGAACACAGTATTCAAGGTGCGGCCTCACCAGTGCCGAGTACAGGGGCACAATCACTTCCCTACTCCTGCTGGCCACACTATTCCTGATACAGGCCAGGATGCTGTTGGCCTTCTTGGCCACCTGGGCACAGTGCTGGCTCATATTCATCTGGCTGTCAACCAGCACCCCCAGGTCCCTTTCCGCTGGGCAGCTCTTGTAAAAAAAACTTGTAACGTTTTTCCTGTGTGGTGACTGATTAGTTTAATAGTCTACCTGTGCACAGAGCACTACACAGAATCTTTGGATTAGGCGAACTGGGAGCTCCTCTGAGGGCTCCAGTAGAACCATACTGATTGATACCATTTGGCTTGTTTCACCAGATGGATTTTTTCCGTGGTTTGAATTTTATATATATGTGAAACTATAAAACGTAACAGAGTTATGAATGTCAAATGTCTCCTTTTTTTTTTTTAATTTAAATTTTGCTGGCACTGCTCTATTAGTCTAGCAATCTGATGCTACATAGGCAGGACTGTACATGGAGCAGGGAAAACCACAGTATGTCACTTATTTGCCTTAGGATCTTTAAACATTGACAGTAATTTAAATATGCTTGGAAAGAGTTTGCTTGCCTGTTAGTTTTAAGCAGACCTTTTTTTAATCCACCTATTTATATTGATAGATGGCTTAATTCTTTATGGCTCTATGTGTGAAGAATATTGCTAGCAGGAAGAAGCAATGTTTTCAGTATTAATTAAAATGCTAAATGTTTTCAAATGTCATGTTTTTAACTTATGAAGTTATCTTTAAAATATATATGTTCCTCTTATTTACATCAATGCAACCTTATTGAAGCCAATGGGTCTGTTTCCAGCTAGTTGATACTGCAGTGAGAGTTACATTTCCAATCTAAATAGATAAACCTGTGGCAGTTAATATCAAATCATATTTCATTATATTTACAGGGATAATAAGACATGGATGGATGGCTAGTACAGCCCAAGAAGCATGTTAGCTTTCAGCATGCGTGGTGGTGGTTAAAATGTTAATGAACAGCATTAGAAAGGGAATTCTGCACTACTCGGGAAATCTTCTTGACATGAAGAAAAAAGTTAATTTCAGCCCTGCCTCATTAATCAGATCTGCCTACAGCTAAGAAAGTGTCACCTAAGTGTGTTTTGCTTTCAGCTGTGTGTTGCTGATGAAGATACTAACATACAAAACAGAAGTAATTGGATTTGTGCCAGAAGGCAATGGCAAAAGTAAAAAGCAATGAATTGGAATGTGCTTTATGACTGACCTTTGTGAAGAATGCCTTAGGCACCTCCATGTGGTGGCTGCCATTATTAATGGTGACTATAGATTCAAGTTTATTTAAGCAGTCATGCACATGAATTGTTTTGTATGTGTCTTATCTGCCATAGATCATACACGTAATCTTTGCATGATGGCAGGGAGCAATAGCTTACAGGTTTGGAGAATTATCCAAGGGGATCTCTGTCCTCTGTGTGGTCATCATTACTGTTCTATTTCCTGGAGGTGCAAAATAAAAGAGACTTCTTAATGTGCTGTCCCAAGACTAGGCAATGAACTGAGATTAAGACTTCCCACATGAAGGAATGAACCACACTTTGGCCATTTCTTTGGCTGCGTTCTGGGATTGTTCTGTAACGCCACAAGGAGAAGCTGTCCTAGGAACTGGCTTCCCTGGGAGACAGTCCATAGGCAACCCACAGCCCATCTTGCTTTTGTTGTACTGTGTGACTTAATAAAGCTTGAGTAAAGTGGACATTAAGGTTTTGAGTAACCAGTAAACCTAGAGTTTATGGTAAGCTGTACTGTGACAACGGGATGGAAAAGCATATTCAGGTCCATGTTATTGCATTAAGTACCAAATAAAGCAGAATAGGTTCATTATAACCTTATGTAAGACCTAAAAGCTTAGGTCTGTGAACAGAAACACTTCATGTCCTTGATTTAGCTCCTGCTGACTGCTCACTATAACCTCCAAGAGTCCCTGGACTCGGACTCACGCTTGCCAGGTTGTTCTCAACAGTGTATGACTATCCTGGAAAAAAGTATCTTTCTAATCTTTCACTGAAGCAATTTAGTTGTTTTATGTAAAATACTTATAAGGCCATTTATTTTTATAATGACCCTGCTGTCTCTGTCAGACAAAATTGTGATAGTACCATATAAGCATATCAAACTCTTTTTAAGAGTCAGAAGTGGAGTAGCAAATTCAAGGAAACTTGTACACCAAAAAAATTGAGCATGTTGATAGTATAAGTAGTTCTGATGAAAATTAAGAAGAAAAGAAGAAAACAGCAGAAGCCTGTGTACTTGCCATTTTGCAATAAACATAATGGATGATGGTTAAATGACAATCAGGACAGGGAGTACTTGTCTGCTGTCTAGTTAAAAAAAAAAATAAATCAGGGGCTGCTTATGTATATGACCAAAACTTTTGCTAGTCATTTATGTTCAAATATTTAGTGTCATATTCTGAGCTCACTGGGAAATGTGTCTTTAAAGGAGATCTCAGTAATTAGAAAATCTGTGATATGCCTGATATAGTTTAGGAAGTCTGTGTTTACTTCAACTTTCTTTACAAATCCACAGAAATATTTATAGCATACAATTCTTTCTATATTCTTAGAGTTCTTGAAAAGAATAGCATTGTTCAACTGAATTCCATCACTGATAACATTATATCTGGCAAAATACGTAAATAGTGATTTATAAAGGCTACACCTTCTCTTACTTTTTGATATTAGGTTATATCTAATGCATCTCTCCAAATAAAAATGAAGTCTTGGCTATCCAAATGTATGTCTGGCCACAGAAGGTCACACTAGGAAAAGAAATTTATAAGAATCACAGTTCTTATGATTAGGAATTTGAAGAAAGGGGTGGGGTGGAACTAATGGTGGTACGCCTGGAACCAATGCATACGCCGAAACACACCATTTTGCAGGGGACTAAAAACAAAGCCCAAAAGGAAAAGTTGTAGCTTCTCTTCCTTGTTGATCAAACATTGTTGAAGAAGTGGAATACTCTACTAGTGTAGATGTAGTTGGCAAAACCTCAGTGGAATAAGAATCAGCTTTTCAGCAAATAGAGAAAGAACGAGACAGAAGTTGTTATGTACTGGTAAAAGCAATACTTGGTGGTCTGGATTAAAAAAAAAGTTAGAAGGATTGTTAATACCAAGGGAGCAAATGTAATATAGGCTTTGAATATACAATAAATCAGAGGAAATTTATTTTAAAAAAAATCTGGTGACAGAATATGTGAGAAGTAGTTTAAACTGCTTATTGCTCACCTGTGCAAAATAGATATCCAATCTCTCTCTCTGCCACAGCTCAAGATTTAAAGGATTTTGCACAAACCTTTTCTGACTCTTTAAGTACCTCTTATTTAGTGAATGGTAAAGTATCTGTGGCAGGAGGAAAGTAAATCTTTTTACCAAGTTTACCAAATCGGGGGCAATGGCTGATATACCTACTGCAGGACAGGACTGTTAGACTTGCTTTCCCCCTTTATCCCAATCCCTTCATTCAAGACCTCATGAAGTTAAACAAAAACAAATGCCAAGTCTTGCATGTGGGATAGAGTAACCTCCTAAAAACAGTGCTGGCTGGTGACTGGTTGGTTAGCCCAATCAATGACATTGATTAACTTGGTGAACGTGAGCCAGCGGTATGCCTTTGCTAATTGCATACAGGGCTGCATTACAAAGTGATTCTACAAAAATAAGTGATTCTTCCCTTCTACTTGGTATCTGTGACGCTGCATCTGAAATTTTGCATCCAGTGTTGGGACCCTCAGTGCTAGGGAGAGATTGACAAACTGTTAGGAGTCCAACAGAAAGCCACTGAGGTGGGTGAGGGGCTAGTACATGTGTTATGTTGACAGGAGCAGAGGTGAGGAATGCATGACAGGATGAAGAGAAGGTATGATGAGTACGTGTGTGAGAGTCTAAAGGGTGTTGTGTTTCTTCTAGTGTGGAGAATAGGAGGCTAATGAGGGCTTTATAAGCTTTTGCTGCCTAACAGGGTGAGGTGTAGAGAAGATGGAACCAAACTTTTCTTAAAGTGCACAGCAAAAATAAAGCTGGTGGTAATTTTAAAGTTTCAGTGAAAGAAATTCCAGTTGGACACAGAAACAAACCTGTCACTATGACAGCTGCTTAGCCCTGGAGCAGGGCCCAAAGAGCTTGTGTAATCTCCCTCTGTTTTCAAAACTTGTCTGGACAAAACGCTGGACAACATGACCTTGCTTTAAAGCTGCCTCTGCTTTGAGTGGAAGATTGGACTGGATGATTTCTAGAGCTTTCTTCCAGCATACATCTTCCTATGATTCTAAGCGAGAACTGTCAATGTCTCATTGGGCTTTGTTTTCAAAAGTGATCTTAATGTTTAGAGACTGTTAAGGGTTGGCTTGATCCTTCTTTCTCTCTCAGCAGATAGGCAACTAAGTTTATGGTAAACCTCCTCATTTAAATTATAAGTTGCATATACCCTAATGTGGTACATGCCCTTAAATCTAATTTGTATAACTTTACTGTGTAGTTTTAAGAGAGTGTGGCAAATGAGATTTTTTTCAAATGCCCTCTAGAAATCTCACATTTATTTCCACCATGGTCTAGGTTATAAAAAGCAGGTACCGAAGGTGAAATAAGCATTGCACTTACTTTTCAGTGCATCAGCTGATTCAGGCTAATGAACTATTAAGGCTTATTTTTAGTTTGCTATAATTTTATTATCATTGTCCACCTTTTTGATATCTCCCCATAAACCTGTATCCAGGGCTGCTGCTTCTCTTCCTTATGACTCTGTAAAACTGTCTTTACTTCTGTCATGTCAATTTCATGATGCTGAGGTTGTTTTGACACCTTTAGGCATCCCTAATCTTTCCCCCGCTTTTTCAGAATTGTCAGCACTATCTTATTTATCTTACTATGAAGGTACTGGGAATGTCAGCATTCCCTTAAATTCTTCATTTTCTTTCTCCATAGAGGATTTTATTCTTGTAATTCAGCTTGTAATACTGCTTATGTACTATTCAGTTTCCTCCAGGGTTTGCTTGCAAAATCAACAAATTCAAGCTTTCTGAATGAAGTCAAGATTTTTATTTCTGCTAGCTTTCTATAAATTTTCTGGTTTATATTGCAATAAGATGAAAGTTCACGATAGGATTTTAATCCACATGCATAATCTACAAATATACATGTACCTGAAAACATTACCTCTGTAACACTGATGTCTGATGTTCCCTGTCCACTTTCCTTAGTAAAGCTGATGAAACTGTCATTTTTCTATCATCCTTATTATTCTCTGTAGGAGCACAATAATTTGTAGCATTGTTGCATACATCTCTTTGAACTGATTTACAAAATGAAGTACAGCCAGTCATTTGTAAGAATAAAAAAGAGTGCTATAGTGGTAGTCCTTTCTGGTTTAGGTTTTAGTTGTAGGTTGTTGTAGTCCTCTATGTGCTCATGCCAAGGAAGCTGTTTAGATGGACTTTTAAGGAACATTTGTGAAGCAAGTAGCAGTTATTTTAATTCTTTTGAATGATGCCAGTACTAGCATATTTTGCATGTGCTATCATAGAACTGTAGGGAACCACAGTAATGTTTCTTTTGTGTTCAGCTGCTGCTTTTTTGTTTTTTTACATTGACAATTTTAAAATGTGGAACCAATAGACTAGCGTTCTTCTAACTGCACTAAGTAGGTGCAATGCCCAATGGATACTGAGATTAAGTAAATCCACAATAAAAGAGTGAAATTCCTTTTTTTTGTTACAGCTTACATTTCTCATTAATATTCTACTACTGTGTCTGTAAATTATTCCAGCTCAGTGTTCAAATGCCAGTCATTCTTTTTAGTTAATTTTGAATAAGCCAGCAGGTAAAGTCCACTTAATAACTCGTGGTGAGAAAAAAGGAGAGTTGTTCTATCTGTAAATCAGATCTAGAGACAATGGCCCAATAATACTACTGATTTAACGTTAGAGATGATCTGGTAAATTCTTACTTTTTTGAGTCATTGTACAGTACATTACTGCTCAGAAGAGCAACGATTACTGTTGATATTGTACAAAAAATTGTATTTGTTTTCTGTATTCAAAATGTGAAAACGATCTTTCTTTTGCTGTGTCTGATGCACATTCATATTTTAGGCACAGATTTTTCAAGAAAAGTGGAATAATACAGTTGCAAGAGAAGCTCCTTTGCTTACTGCATTAAATTAAAAAAAAGATAAACTTTATCTAAGTTCAAGAATTGTGACTAGAATCAAATATACATTACTTATATATATACATACTTACATTATTGTGACCTCTATCAAAATAAATATTTAATAAGTAAAGCTAAGTCAGGCACTTCTAAATATATCTTTGGGTTTGTTATTTCTTCTGGGAAAAGAGAAAAGTGTTTGGCAAGAGTTCTCAGAAGGATAACTAAGCAGTTTCTTGTTTTAGTGCCAATAACACCCTAAAGGTCTTGACCAAAATGATTAAAACAGATCTTGGGGGAGAAAGAGGATAGGTCATCTCTTCTTTTCCCATGCTCTTAAGTGGGAGTTTTCCTTCATGACTGTGTCATGAACAAGTGGTTGGGCTGCACCACCACAGACTGGGAAGAAAAGTAACAGTGATGAAAACACTGTTGTTGTTTTCTTTTTTTTTTCCCCCTCCACCCTCTTCTCTTTCTGACATCCCAGTTGCTGGAATCCACAAAGTGCATGTGAATGCATGAAAAGGAGAAAAAAGAGGAAATTTTGTAAATGTTTGAAACATTTACTCTTACTTTTTTTTTAAACAAAATTAAACCCCAATATTTCCTTTTTACATTTCAAGTTTAATTCCAGGGTAATGATGAGGGTGGAGGTGTATTCATAATGTTTGAATTCATAGAAATGATGATAGTAAAAGAGATCATAACTCCATTGTCCCACTTGTGCGGGAAGTCATTGCCTGCTTACATCATTGATGGTCAAAAGCAAGTACCAGACTCATTAGAGTAAACTTTACAAAGTTCTCAACAAAAGCCCTTTAAAAAAACAACCGTTCTGTATACTGAAGTGCTTTCTACTTCTTTCCTGTAAGTTTTTCATCTGACAGATGAGCAATATTTATAAATCAATGTAAAAGGAAGCATTTTTATGAGGCTATGATTTAATAGTAGGCTTTTGTATGAAGGTGGAAGACTGTGTGAAAAGAGATTGTATAACTCCTTAGAGTTCAGCTATATTACAAAATGCAGTTGCTAATAGCCAAATAGTCTTCCTGAAACACTTTAACTTATGAAGAACTGTTTAATTTGTGTTAAAATTTTAGCTAGGTTTCTGCCTGTGCAACAGAAATTTAAGACATGTGGAAGTAGATATGTTGAAACACTGGCAAATAGGAACAACATGGAATGTAGCTATTATTTTTTTGGATGTACCTTCACTTTCTTCCGTTTCTTCCCTGATGGTAATAGACAGAGAAGAAAAAACCCTTTAAGAGTGACAAGACTGCATGGAAATTAGGACTAATATAGTTGATTTACATACTGCTAGCTTTTTAAAGCAAATGTGGGCTGTGTATTCCTCTGCTAGAAAGCCGCCAAAAATAGAAGCCTTTCATTGTACCTTTCTTACTCAGGTAATTGCGTGGCTACTTTGAAATTAATTGCTTACCCCACTATTTAATATGTCAAGGAGTATTTATACATGAAATCCCTTATTGTATGTTTGCATTTAAGAAATCCCTACTTAAAAAAAAAAAAAAAAAGAGTAGTAGTATTTACTAAATTCAGTTTGGGATCATTTACTGTGCTGCTTACACCCCCTTTATTTCAGTGTAGATTCTTATTGTCTAGACTTAAATATAAAGAGAAACTTGAAATAGTTTGAATGTAGAAAGATCTTTGCCTAGTCATACTATATGCTATGACAGGAGGGAGACATTGTTTTGATACTCTTCTAGAAGTTTTCTTTGGATTGACTTATACTTGGAGGAAGTATTCCTTAGTCCACAGAATAAACCAAGGGTAGAATTGTATTTCTGTACCTTTTCTTCAGTAGTTGACTCCTACACATTTAACTCAAGAGTTCATCTCAACTGGTTTCTCAAAGGCTTATCCATCAGCATGGTGCTAATGTATAAGTTCAAGGTTAAAACAAGGAGGAAGTCTTTTGCTTTAAATTTTAATATTCATCTAAGTGAAGAACTAATGACACTGAAGACATATATAATGCAGAGAGAAATTGGAAAAGCTTCCTTGCATGTGTCTATTAATGCACTACGTTATGACTGCGGAAGAAATTTGTCACGGAAACATTGCTATAGCGACAAAAACCTTCTCCATCCTTTTATTCCTGTTTCAAAGACCATGGCTCCTTATCTCAATAAATGATAATCTCTGGCAATTTTCATATAGTGAATCAACATGTTTAACACATGAATAATCTTAGAATGATTACAAGTATCGCAGAATGGATACTGCACGAATTATTTTATTTACATGTCTATTCAGACTTGTTCAAGGAATTTCTTTGGCTGTTTTAAAAATTTATTGCTGTTAGATTTATGTAGACTTTTGAGCAAGTGAGGACACAAGCAAAGAATGCTTGCAGGAACAGCAATTTTGGGTAAAAACTGAGAATGTAAGTGGAATACAAATTTTAATATGTAGCAGTACTTGTTTTAGAGTGTACAGCAGAGGGGAAAATTAGATATCCTTAGCAGAAACAAGATTCTAATTGATATAGAGGTAGAAATATAATATGAGCAAATTCTTAATCAAATTAGCTCACATTTGTAACTTCAGTTATGAAATAATAAAAAGGACTTTTTAAATAACACTGTCTTAAATACCACAAATTTGTTGCAGAAAGAAAACAGATTGAGAGAAAATAAATTAGAGAATACTGTGATCTAATCCTGTGTGTTTTGCAAGTGTGGTCAAATTTGTCATGTGAACTTTCTTTAAAACTAATTCACTTGAGCATACTTACAGTAAGACAGCAGGGAACAGTAAGGAAAAAAATGTATGTAGGCTTGTTTGCATTCACTTAAGGTAATTACAGATTTTATTTTTTCATCAACCATACTTACAAAAACCAACATAACTGATGGAATGATTGGTTTGAGTTGGCTCAAATCAAGAATAGGAAGTTGATCTGTGTGAGGCTATTCAATTATGCTTTCAATTTGGCCTTGAAGCCAAGTTTCACAGGATTGTAGCTTGGGGGGGTTATCTTGTCAGAAAATAAAAACAATATGATCATGAAAAGTATAAAAGAGAAGGTCATGTTAACGTAAATTATCTAAACTCTCTCCTGGTAACTATATCATTCCAGTCAGTTTAATAAAGACAGAAGAAGTTTTAAGAATTTTTGAATAAGTATCTTATTTAGTTAACCACAACAAAAATATTTCCACAATATCTACCTTACTATAAAATTGGAAGCCAGCTACTGAATCTAAGTGACAATGTCTGTTACTTATTTAACTTTGCTATTGATATTGATTGCAGCGTTATTTGTTTGCATTAAAACAAAAAGTCTTCTCCTAGCCCCAGGTGAGGTTAAGCAAACAGTTTATTGCTTGTTTGTGTAACAGTGCTATATTAATTAATATTCTATGAATTTCTTTATGAAATCTGTCTAATTTTCAGATTTGCTGCAGAATTGAGTATCATCTAAATAATTTATTAATATGAAAACACAGGAAAACTAATTTTGTCCAAGTGCACAGTGCCTAAATTCTTGATGTTGGTATCAGAGAATAGAAGGAAAGAAACAATTCAGTGGCTTTTAAAAATACTTATTATATTATATTTTCTCTTACAAGTTAGATTTGAAAGCAAAGAATTTCTGTAACGCTACTTTTTGTATATGAAATATATAGTATCTATTTGTCTATATGTATGTCTATGTATATTATATATATGTAGCAGTATATAAATATAAGATACTAGATTCCCTTGGAGGACATTAAGTTTATACAATTTCACATTCTCATTACAATTATTGTCAAAATAGTAGGTTCACGTTTCTGTTATGTTCTTATTATAACCTTCAGTAAGATACCGGAATTTTAAAGCCTCATATATTCAAAAATTAAGGGAACATACTATAGTGCTGTAACCTTTTCGATATTCTATAAAGGGATCGATGAAAAATTTACTTTTCTTCCTTGTTTACTGCTCTTTTCCTCTTTTGAAAGAGTTGAAATGGATGACCTTTCTAGTGTTCTATATCTTCATTGGCCAAGAAATGTATCAAACTTGCATAGTTCTGTATGCTTAACAGCATAGTTATATTACATCCTTTTATTAAGCCATATAATACCTAAAATTTTTGCAGTTATATGAAACTGAAGTAATATCTGAGGCATGCATAGAATAGTATTTTGTTTCAAAAATGTTCCCAATGATGATGAAATGAAGATGATCTGTAATACATAATTTTCAAAAGATGCAGCTTCCTGAAATCATAGGCATTTATAGACATTTCTGACACTTAAGTTGGAAGTTTTTTTAGACACTAGACCTCTTTTGTATCCATGTGTATATTGCTGCCTGGATAACACTTTTATTTAGCAGTACCTGTTGTAATGTCTTTTTTTTTTTTTAATGTTGAAATGAGAATGGAGAACCGTCTTCAATACATGTCTCTTATTCAGCAAGGCAGTACTGAGAGTAGAAGGGTGATATTTTCCATTCCAGTAATCCTTTAGCATTAGTGACTTGGAAGTATTCTGTAAATGCTAAAGGTCTGTTGGCATTACATCTGTGAAAGATTGCATTTAATCAGATTTTTCTATCTCGCGCTGTGCACACTAACTGCTACTTAATATATAAAATCTCAGTCCAGACTGGTTGGGTTTGTGTTTGTTTTTTTTTTTTAAATTTTATTTTTTCAGTGTTAAAAGGAGGAGTGAGAAGGGTATGGAAGAAAAAGACAACTTCAGGAAAGGGGTGAGGGGAGGACTTAAAACATCTGCGTAGTCTTGAAAAGGAGCAGGGAATGTTTCCCTCTAAGTCTACGTGAGTGATGGCAAACTAAGCACATTTCCCTGAACCACTACTTTTGGTAACCTTACATGGTGGCATAGCCTCTATTGCAAATTTAATGTAAGTAGTGTAAAGAAATAATGTATTTATTATATCATTATTGATGTGTTTCTTGCCCCCCAAAAATAAGATTATTTCTAATTTATGTCCAGCTTCTAACAGTAGTATATTAGTATACTATGCAAAAACATAAAGTTGTCATTTAATTCAGAGGTCTTAGTTTCAAGTAACAGTCATGAGAAATAGAGACATTCAGAATTTCTTTTACACTTTGGATTCCTTGTTATTGGCATTTTATATGCAAATAGTGTCATAGAATCAGGAATTTTAAATTATATTAGTGCATTATCACTGTAAGGGTCATGCCTCACGCCACACAATTTGTGAGGTGCATTTGGTGCAGTAGCAAAGGGGCTAACGATAAAAGCAGGAAAGATAAGCTAAGGCTGACACAGCAGTTGCCTTTTTTCTTAATGTCTGAGAACAGTCCCACATTTGTTGAAATTAGTGAGACACCTGGCCACCGTGTTCAGTTACTAGAAGAAAAGATACTGGTAAACAAGCAGGCTGTCAAGTCTGTTTTTTAGCAAGTGTTCTTTAGTCATTGTCTTTGCTGTACTAAAATTTTAGCATTTAAGACGATTTTTAAATAGATTCTAAATCATTCATAACAATTCAGAAGAGTTGGGTTTTTTTTAAGAATAAAGACACATAATGGAAGAAAAATGTTTGCCAGCTATACAGTATATCTAGGAAAAATTGAAGAACTCTAGATAATAGGCTTGCTTCCTACAACCTGTTGTTGCTTCAACTGTAGTGAGATACAGCCTTGCTTGCAGTGACTGTGCCTATATCATTCCTGAAGCTGCCATCAACGTAAATGCAATGTGAAATGCCTCATGCTCTTTCTGCCACCCATCTCTATAGCTTGAGCTTCCAGGCTGTTTCAGACACTCTTTATGCATACTTAGGGCAGCACCTGCAGCCTTTGTGTGTGTAAAGACAATAAATTGGGTATTTAGAATGGGCAGCAGTTCTTGGAATCCATCAAGATGAAAGATTCTGTGATCTCTCCCATTGCCAATGGTGAAAACTGTATTTGAACTTTTGAAAGTCATTCTCCAGAGCCAAACTCATGCAGTTCCTTTTGTTAGAACTTTGATACATTTATTTCCAAGCATCACCTGGGATACACATATGAATATACTACAAAAAGTAAAACAGATTCTGTATTTTAATACAGATTTGAAAAGACTATAATTTCATGCATCATCTTTGTGATTTTTTTGAGGGCTTAATTGCTATGTCATCGTAATGCTTATCAGAAAGCCCTGGAAAGCCTTAATTACTTTGTACTTTGGTTCATTATGAATGCATACAAAATTTAACTATTTCCCTAGAAGCAAATAAAGTTCACATTTATTATGTTACATAAAATTTATGGAATGATTTAGAATAATTAAGCTAAAGGCTGTCTTACTTGGGATTTAGCTCATCTAAATGATGCATAAAATTAATCTCAGAAAATTTTTTCATATTAAACTACATGAGAAAGAAAGTTCAGAAAGTTTTGTTATAGGAAATGCATTTTATGGCAGTAAACCACAGGTATATTATGTAAAGCAACAGAATTGTAGTGGTCTTAATTTCTCAAATGAAACTGATCAAATAAAACCATCAGGGAAAAGAAAGAAAAATTAAGAAATTTAAAAGAAGACAGAATTTAAAAACAATAAAACAGAAGAGGAGAGAGTGATGGAAATATTAGGTAATTTGAATAGGAAGTTGGGAAAATGGAGAGAGATGCAGGTAATAAAAAAGGGTGAGAGGAAAAATCAAAAAGAACCAACAAGTTCCCAAAGTTAGCCATGATATATTTACAATCGAAGTTCACTATTGCAATGATATTTAATATCTATTGCCTTCTTGAAAGCAGCTTAAGTTCCTTCTGACCTGTGTTAGTATTGTAACATTGACTGTCAAAGGATCAAATGCTGCCTACTTTTCTCAACAGAATTGGTTTATCAACAGTGAGAATTGCTTACAGAATCACAGAATCATTAAGGTTGGAAAAGACCGTTAAGGGCATCAAGTCCAATCACAAACCCATCACCACCATGCCCCCTAAACCATGTCCTGAAGTACCATGTCTACACATTTTTTGAACACCTCCAGTTGATAGTGACTCCACCCCCCGCCTTGGCAGTCTGTTCCAATGCTTGATCACTCTCTCAATAAAGAATTTTTTCCTCATATCTAGTCTAAACCTCCCCTGGCACAACTTGAGGCCATTTCCTCTTGTTCTATCGCTAGTTACTTGGGAGAAGAGACCAACACCCACCTCGCCACAACCCCCTTTCGGGTAGTTGTAGAGAGCGATAAGGTCTCAGCCTCCTCTTCTCCAGACTAAACAACCCTAGTTCCCTCAGCCACTCCTCATAAGACTCTCCAGACCCCTCACCAGCTTCGTTGCCCTTCTTTGGACACTCTTGAGCACCTCAGCATCCTTCTTGTAGTGAAGGACCCAAAACTGAACATGGTATTCGAGGTGTGGCCTCACCAGTGCCGAGTACAGGGGCACAATCACTTCCCTACTCCTGCTGGCCACACTATTTCTGATAGAGGCAAGGCTTACATGAGTAATGTGAGGTTAGAGCAGTTATTCTACATCACAAATCTGCGTTAAGAATTCCACAGCTTAATAGTTAAAACAAAGCCACATTCTAAACGCTATGATCAGTTCTATGGACAAGAAAATGGAAGATCATAAGTGAAGAATACAGGAAATTCATGGGATCAAATTAGGATTATGTCATATGAATGAATGACTGGTAAATTTAGGCATGTTAGTGTCTTAGTGATTCTGTTTATATTTTGGCTTTTTATATGCTCAAATAATAATATAAGTTATGGCCATTAAGGATATCGCACTGCAGTGGTTTTCCAGGAGTGTTCTGTGAAGCTCAGGTGGTAATGACAGACACACTGAAAGATGTGACAGCTGTTAATATTTTATAGTGTCACAGGAATGTGTTTATGCCAAAGAAATAGGTGGGTTTTCTACATATAAGAAATAGATTTGTATTCCAAGTTTTTTAAAGATAGGTTTAGGTGCAGGGTGCTGGAAAAATTTCTAATCGAACTGCAATTTTCAGTCTAAAATACAGCTCAGGTTTATAAAGTAGTTGGGGAGAGTATAGAAAAACGAAAAGGGGAAGGGAGTCATGAAACAGAACAGCTGCTCTTGTGAGGATTGATCTTTCTGACCCTATTTGACAGTTAGAAAAGAGTTTCTAATCTGAACTGGGCACTCTTATTCCAATTACTAGAAGGAATGAGCTTTGCAATTCATGAAACAGCTTCCTATAAATTGCAAATGTGTATAGATGCAAAACTTCTATCTAGCACATTTTCTAGTGTTTTTAATGCCAAGGCAAATCAATCGAGTTATAATTGGCTCTAACTGACCTGACACTTCCACAAGCTGCTTCATTCTTCATCTGAAGCCGAAGTGCAAATTTCATTCTTGCCTTTGAAAATGCTAAAGAGAGAATTTTCTACTAGTTCTGATGGAAGAAAGATTGTCTGACAGTATAAAACATAGGAAACAATCGACTATGTCAGAAAAAATAGGCGTATTTAAATTATCAAGACAGACAACAGGACTCACCATTGAACTGAGAGAAGCTCTATGAAGTTTCGCAAACTAATAGCTGAAGATTTGATAAACTACATAAAGCAAAAGGATCCTTAATATATGGAATTGCATAGTCACAAGAGTTTGCCTTTTATTGTTGGCCAAGCATTCTCCTCTGTTTATCTGAGTGTTGTACATGCCATGATGCAAAAGTGATCAATAGGGAGTGCTCCTTCTGTCTGTGAAACCTTCCTTTTAGTTTCTCCATACATTCACTGTCAATGCAGGAAAAAAGGTGAGTTTGAGCAAATCTACTGTGGTGAGATTTTTTTTAAAGAAAACAAAAGAACTTAAGGAAAAGTTTCACTTGTTACACTTTATCAGAACTACATTGCATTAAGAACACAAAAAAGAGTTGTTGGTAAACTAAGATAATTCACTGATGATGCTAAAGCTTTAGCTGAGGTTACTTTCTCCTGCACTGTGCTAACTGGAAGATAGTACCTCATTATAATATTATCTTCCCGAGTTCCTTTTTTGTCAGCCTGTAGTGATTTCTTTTCCATGTGAGAGCAAACAAAAATCTACCACACTCTAGAAAGCAAAAGTTTCCAGCCATTATTTCCACATAAGGGAAAATGATACCTTGAGTCACAATACCTACCAGTGCGGGAAATAAAAATAATTTCCAGTTTTCTCTCTCCTTTCTATTAAAGGAGATGACAAATATTCATTTCTTTTGAAATACAAACTACAAATTTTTAAGCACTGTCCCCATGAATACATCTTCCCCTGATGGCAAATGGAGAAGGGTTGGATTTTAAGAAAATTTCAGTTCCAGAGTTCTGCCTGAAATTTGGACTATGTTTTCAGAACTTCCTTTTTATATCCCACTGTAATGGATTTTGAAAGCTGGGGAGAAATCCTGAACTTTTTATTTAAAGCTTAAATGGCAACTGGCTAACTCTGAAAATATGCTTCATAGTGTGGTATAAAAATTAATTTCAGAAAGTTCAGAGAATCTCTTGGAGGAAATCTTTAGTAACACAGTATGTGCTCTTACTTCGTATAAATTACAATGCTCTATGCAAAAATAAGCAAATATTACTATACTTAGCCATTCTGATTTTATGTAAGTTCTATTACTATTTATAAAAAGGCAATATCAAATGATAACTTTATGTAGTTAATGAAATCTCCACGAAGAAACTGTACAATTCTCTATTGTAAGATCAATATATTGACAGTAAGGAAACCTCTGATTTCTCAGTTGGATGTTAGTAATTAATATTTTGCTGTCTAATTAGATTCTTTCCTTCTCATTTAAATGTTGATTTCTGAAGCAAATGTCCATGTTGCCAGCATGTGTTGTGTTCTATTAGAACAGAACTTCCGGCTGCCCACCAATTAATGTAATTTAGGAAGGCAGGGCTTTCTAAGGAGAAACTCTGCTAAGTTTATTACAAGCAACAGAAACTCTGTGAGATACAAGCATTACATAGATGTTGGTATATCATTATCTTCAAAATGCAGAGAGATCAAGGTTGCCCTCTCTGAAATTTCTGTAGACCTCAGTGGGACAATGGCTTATTTTGACATTTTAAAAACATTGTAATAATGTTAAACTTACATTTTCTAGGAAACTTTAAAAATATTTTTATCTGAGAAATTGGATTTTATCTACAATCAAAAGAAAATTTTTAAGAACACAAAATAAAAACAATGCTTTGCTGGATTATAGTTAACAATGAGAAGACTTTTTTACTGAGATGTAACCCCAAACTCTCTTCAAACAAGAAATACATTTGAGGAAAGGAGAGCTAGAGTTCACATAAGTACTGTGACTCTTTAGACATTATTGTAGTTAAGTATCAGTTTTTGTGCTTTGTTTCTTCCAGTCCTCAAGGTAGCTGTGTCTCAGAGCACACCTCTGTTTCCACAGTCCTCTCTCCTTCGTCCACGTAGGAGTGGAGAGATGGGCAAAGAAACTTGCCTCTTCTTTCCCTGAAACACCAACTCTGTGTACATGGTAATCGGCTTTAACAACTTTTCTATCCAGTTTTTCTCTTGCTTGATATAGCTGTCTTTAATGGATGTAGTTGGAAGACAATCAGTTAATCTGTGGAAGTTATCCAACAAGTATAGGAATGAGTGCAATTTCTAGCTCTGATGGTTTTCAGCGGCCGTGAGTACTGTTCATCTGGTTTTGGGAAATGGCAACAATGCTGTGCCACATTTTTTATGAGCAGAAACAAATAATAGACCCCTTAGAAATCCTGAAATCACTTGTTTCAGTAATGCCAAGATCATCTCAGGTGTTAGGATCATCTCATATTAGATTCTGTCCAGTCTGAGAAGCCAGCAGTGGAAACCTCCTGTTTGATCTAAAGGTGAAGGGTTGTCCTGTAAGAAAGTGTCATCTTCATGCTTGAGGAACTGACCTCAGATGAAGCTTGCCAGTGCTTCTGAGGATAATGTGCAGAACACAAAAATGGGTGTACCAAAAGTTATTAAAGCTGCATTTTTTTCTTTTCAGAGAAATTGCCTGGTTCTCAAAATGCTGTTGTAAATATCACTTTACATAAGCACATTAATGATCAAATATTAGATTACCCTTTTGTGATATTTTCTCAGCTTTAATTTTTATTTAATTGAAACTATTAGTAGTGCTGTAACATTTAAAAGAATGGCTGTTGTAAGGTCAGGTGCTGTTTATCCAAAAGTACATATTTGTCCAGCAAGCTAATATTTTTAAGACATTGTAATATTAGCTGTATTATATACATTTTCCCAGAGATTGTACTGGGGTGGGACTGAAAGGTTTTAAAAAATACTGCAAAGAATGATTACAAATACTTTTTTTAATAATGAAATTTGCACCACCAGAATGTTCTCTGATACAATTTTGTTAGCTTTCCAGCTAGAATACAAGACTGGAATAATATTTAATATGAATTTAGTGAGTTTTTCTGTAAATATTTTGTGCATGATTTTGCTTTTCCTCATCAAATGTGCAGCTGTTAAGTAATTACTTTCTTTGCTTTCTCTTCTTCTTTCTCATCTATTTTAATAAAAAAGTCTGTAGTCTTATTAAAATAATAGTCTTTTAAAAAAGTCTTATTAAAACAAAAAGGTGCTGAGTTAATTTAAAAATATTTAAAGCGGTCATTCTAAAACCTATCAGTCTTTAATGATATATAGTACAGTGCTGTTAAAGCATTCTGTGCTAATCCTCTAAATGTAAACATGTTTGTTATAAGAAAATACATACTTGAAATGCATTTTTGAATTGTTTACCTTAAAGTTTTCTACAGAGGATTGACTTTATAACTGTCTTTTTTTTCTGGCAATACATATAGGATTCAGCCATGTTTTTCATTCTATAAGGTAGACAACCATCCTTAGCTTTGTAAAATCTGCCAGATCAGAAGAATTAATCAGTTATCCTACTGTTTTCCAGCTAGTTATATTAAGCTCCTTGTTGAGATCCTATAAGATGGCTTTTCTTCTGCCACATTGAAAACAGTGTGAGCAATTTTTTTAAAAAAGAAATACTTAAAAGAAATCCTGGAAAAGGATTTATTAGGTTATTTTGACTTTATCCTGACAGTAGAGGATTATTCTTTCAAATTTATCATCTAGTACAGCCCATTAATCTTGTCATTTTTCTAATACTTTTTTTTTCTTTTTAATGTCAGATATTTCAAATCTTGTTTATTTTTTCTGTTGCTCATAAGCCAATATCTTCAGAGGTTTATAAAAAGTACATTAGATGATATCAAGAGGGAAGCTGTTCCTTATGAATGAGTGTCATAAGATTCATGTAAAACTGAAAGATACTGTCAGCATTCTTTCCATTGTTTGCAATGTTAAAGTGAACTATGAACGTGTCTTCTATCTCCCCTGTTTTCATCTTGTGTGGGAATACAGAGCATCTTCTGCCCATAAAGTGATTCAGAAATTCATTATTGATGTAAGCAGCCTCTGAGATCCTTTTCTGAATACTCAGTCTGAACTATTTTACTAAAAACAGAGATGGTTGTCTTTTTCCAGCCTTCTCAATTAAAACGATTCAGTGGCAGTCCTGCAGTAAACATCTCTGTGGGTTTTCTTCCCTTTCCTAGGCTTTCCCCAGACAGTGAAACAGTGCCGGGATCACATTGTATGTTGATCCAGTAGCGTGTACATGGCACGTTTTGTCTAATAAGTCCATGAGGGTAATCTTGGAGATTTCCACTTAGGCCTTATCTTTGGCTGTAATGTTACATAAAAGAATCTGATTCACCTTCACTGTACAACCACTGTGTGATAAAGCTTTCTTCCCATTTTATTCATCTCCTCCAAAATATCCTCTCAGTCACTTCTCAGCTGAAGACATTTCATGCCATCTCATTTTCCTCTTCCTCCTCAATCAGATGGATTTCCTTTCAATATGTATGCAGCAACATGTTGTCTGTATGCATATATAGATATATTTGTAATTTTACTCTGTGAAATTGCTGACATTACACTAGAAAAACCCTGTTGCCTCCAAAAGTAACAGACTTGTGAAACAATATAAATCCAGTTAAACCAGACAGAATTTATCAGACATTAAAGAGCCCTTTCAAAATACTTCTTAATCTATTTTGTCTCTTCAATTATTCAGGAAATCTTGTAGATATGACTTTGCTAGAGTTTCATTAACTGTAAGTTTTCTGCTTTTGGTCCCTCCTCCTTGTGGGATATTTTGTTCTGTCATTCCAGTGGAGAATCTATGACAAATGTAGCTTTTAGAGGAATTCTTACACATATTTTGCTTAATTTAAATAATTTCTTTCAAAGAAAATTGGTCTTCTGAGTAAAATGTACATACTTTC
>NW_010531038.1:0-63584 GCF_000687285.1 Phaethon lepturus | reverse complement strand
CCTGCTGAAATGAGTTGTTGCATTTGCTTTTAAGCATGTACCAATAATTTCAGTAGAATTAGCTCCTACAGGCACATTCTTTACATATCATAACATTTGCTCTGCCTCTCAATGAATTATGTATGCAAATTGAGATGTAAGTTTTTTTTATTTTACTACTTTACTCTGTCTACTAGAGTACTTACCCCAAGATAAGTTTTTAAAGACTGGGGAAAACATGGAAACAACTATTAGTCTATCTTCTTTGTAATGCTCCCCTAAAACAATTAATTTCTCTCTTTAGTTGGAGTGCTTTGAATCTAAGTAGCTACTAAGATTTATGTGGAACTTTGATATTGTAATCAAAATTCTTCTCTGAAGGTTGATTTTCATGATTATAACATTTCTCAACTGTATTGAATCTTGTAAAATCACAAAAGCTTTGAACTACAAGATGTGGTTTTATGTTGAAAAGTACTTGTTATGTTGTAAGTAATTGTTGAAGACATCTGCGTTAATATTGTTAAAGGAGGAAAGGAAAATCAGAAGAAAACATTTTTTTTCCAAGATGCAGTTTTAAGTTTCTTTTTATCTACAAGGCAAAGTATTGGTAAACAGTAATGATGAGTAGAAATAATCTTCATGACTGGTCATCTGAAATATCATGGTTACAGTCAGGTTCTTTATCGTTCTAAATGAGTAAGATGAAAACAAGAGGAGACTGTATTTTGGGGGTTGGGGAGTGGAGGGGATAGCTAATGAAATTCAGGGATCTTTAGTTGACATACTAAACAAGAAATCACTGGATACTGGGTGCAAAATTCTTTCATCTGACCCTGTAGATACTGGTTTATCAGTGAAGGTTCTTTTATTCACTTAAAGGTCTTCTCAGGCTGTCACAAAAACCAGGGCCTACAGGGCCTATTGAAAGTTGCTTTGTACTGATTTTTTGAAAGCCGCTTTGATTTTTTTTTTTTATTTTTATTTTTTACATCAAGCAGTAGACATTGCAGCAAGCAATAGTTTGGGGGTTTTTTCCCCTCAATTTGCAGCATTGCTTATGTAATTAGAAGCAAAATAGAAATGTGTCCATAAGTTGTAATGACTTTATATCTTAATTTTTTAGGCTTGAATAAAACAATTCCATGTATGCTTATACATTCTCACCTGTGATGCCTCAGCCCTTAGCACGCTGGGCTGTGCCTTTGAGCCTTCTGATTTATGAAAGTCTGAATTTCATTCTCTGTGCTCAGCAACCTCTTTAGCTCAAACAGCACTATGGGACTAAGCATATGCATGTTTCCATTTTCAACAGAAGAGGCAGCAAAGAGGGATTGTGATAAAACGGGTGTTTGTGCATATGCGTGTTTAGTTGAGAGGCTATGACAGTGGTTAATATTGCCATGTAACTTGCTTAAAATCTGTTTAATTACCTGAGAAATGAAGAGTGGCAAAAGTGATGCTAATTTTTTAAAAGGTGAGATCTGGGGAACTTCGAACTTCTAAATCTGGTATTTATACCAGGCAAATTAATATAAGTCCTAGTAAAGGACAGAAGTAGTGGACACATGGGGAAGTATGATGTATTTTGGAAGAACTATAAAGATCTGTAAAGAAAGTTTCTGGGGTGTAAGTTAGTCAAGATGTTTGTTGTTCGTGTTAGTTATTAAAAATCATGGCCAGGTCTGAAAAATTACCTTGGTGAGATCAACAAACTACAGAATAAAATTCAGCTTAGATGAATGTTTTGCACACAGTGAGCAATTAAAAAGTCCTAATTTTGTACATTTACCTCTGTTACATGTTACCTCTGTTAGCCTTCCTTTGTAGTTTCCTCCTTCATTTAGCATGTAAGTTTGCTTGTGTGAGAGGAGACATGCTAGTCAGAGAGGTATTTCCATGCAAGGTAAGAATAGATTTCACTCAAAATAAATAAAAAATAAATTAAATCAGGTTTTGTTCAGGGTAGGTGAACTCTAGAGGCCACTTCCACTTCTGATTTTTATGATTCTAGGGCTATTTCCTTAAGTTGTATGTATTTTACACAAAAGCTTTAGATCAGGAAGGGGACTATATTTTCTGGAGAGAAAAGCAATCAAAGTTTTAATGCAAAGTTTGTTAATATTTGTAGTTACTTTATCTTTAATAATAAATATCAATAATTTGAAATGTTTTGCAGTTGGTTATTAAGTGGTGTATAAGCAACATAGAAATTGCCAGGCACCAATTTGTTGAGTGTTGTTTTGATGCAAAGAGTGGAATATGGGAAGATTCCAGCTGGTTTTGCTGCTTTTATTTATCATTTCAGTAATTTCCAAGCACTAATTGTCATTAATGTCATAATCTGGAAATTTTTAAGAAAATGGAGCAGTAAGTTTGTTGATAGAAGTAACTCATAGTTGCATGAGTTACATTTTCAGGGACAGATTTTGAGCCAGTTAGTCCATATAAACCTGTTGTACTTGTAACATGTTCCTTAATTATTACTGACATGGAAGAAATTAGAATATGGATTGATGTATTGTACTTGTTGACTGGAGGTAGTACCAGATAAAGTACAAGAACTGGTAGTACTCAGATAGAGGTGACAAAATAACAGCATGTGCCACAATTTGAAGTTCACTAGTGAAATTTTTTAACAATTTCTGTGCTATGAGGTTTAAGTTCAGCTAACAGGGTAAATGGATACATTTAAAGCTAAATAGCATCTCCATTAAAGCTAAATAGCATTCATGCTCACTTTTAGTGACTTCTGGTTCTTTGCTTTTACATTTCATATAGTCCTGTTATTTTTGCTATTATCACTCCTTTGGTCTCTTTGTGTGTGTGAATAAAGAGAAATATTTTATTCTTTCTCGTGGAGGCTAACTTCTTTTACTACTAGGAAGACATTAAAGATGAAACTAACACAATGATAATTTGCTGGGATGGGTTAAATGTATAGGCAGGGTGAGATTTACAAGTGGAGCTAGTATTCAGCTGGTACAGCTAAAAAACCAACAGAGTAATTTTTCTCAATTTCTATTTAGCTATGAAATACTCTCTTACCATTTCAGAAGACTTGATGTGCATTAAGTTCTAACTACTCCAGAGCATCTAACAATATGTTGCATCTCTCAACGTATTTGTTGTGGCTGGGAAATATTTATGTACTAGAAGCCAAACCGCACACAGTTTTGCTAAATGTGTTTTTGTTGACCAGCCTTAATGTCTTTCTGTTAAGATCAATGGAATTGGTCCTAATTTATAAGAAGCGATGGCAAGAAGGTCAGATTGAGTTATGATGGACAGATATGTGTTCCTGTTTTGTTTAATGGTTTATTATGCAATGTAGTTTTCTTATGTAATCTATTATGTATTAGTTTATGTAATGTATTAGGAAAAGGAACAGGCTCATTTTCCTTAAAAAAAAAAAAGTCTGTGGCCAAGCAGCAAGGCAGACAACATTTTGCCTTCAGAGGAAATTGACCCTTCATTTTTACCTTGTAGTCATGTTAAAAAATCTTATTTCTCATGAGCTGTAGTAAGATTAAGGGAAATGAATTAATCTGGCATATAATTGTGCAAGGTGCTGAGTCTGTTTTGTGGCTTCTTAAAGAAAGGACACAGATTAATTACAGTGGGTGAGCTAGGGAGAGATCTCAATCCACATCAGCTGCTTGGCAGTAACTACCTGTGTTTTTGCTGCAGTCAGTGTTGAGTAATTTATGATAGTTTATCCCCTTGGTGAAAGCAGGATGGCTCACCCCCTGTATTTACCACTCTTCTCACGTAGCAGGAACACATTTCCAAGTTTGTGACACGTTGAGTTACTGGTGGAGCTGGAGAGAGCCCTCTGGCTGGTGCTGGTCGATCCCTTGACCCTTTAAATCAGTTCTGCTTCCAGGTACATTGATGTTTGCCCATTGATCTTCCCCTCAGCCTCCTCCTGCATGACACAAAACGTTTTTTGGAGTTCTTGCAGGTAATTATTGATCATGTCTTTTCCCCCAAGGTGGCAAATTTAAGATGCTTTAGGCAAAAACAAAGTACATTCTATGCATTAAAAGAAGTTCTATTAGTTTTTGTTTTACTGTGGATGCTTCATAACGCAGAGTACAGACCAAACTTGTCCCTTAACAGACATTCCTAAATTAATTCTCTGTGATTGCAGTGAACTGAACAGATTTGCTGGTTTTGCTTTAATTACCGCAGTTTACCTGTGGGAATGTACATATGTATCTATGCCTAAACTAGATATATCAATGCATGTAAAAGTAACTTCCCAAGTTTTGAAGTTGTATTGTAGAACTGAAGGGACTCTTTGTAGTATATAACTTTTTTTGGAGGTGATTCTAAAAAACTTATTTCCCAAGGTTAAAGGTTTCATCACTGCAAATTTGCTCAGTCATTTGGTGGGAAACGGCAACATACCTTGGGTTGTTCTCCTTTTCAGATACCTGCATTCTTACCAGCTCTTGAGAAAAATTAAGCAGCATAGGAAGAAAATATAGAATGAAAATTTTAAGATTTGCTATAGGAATTATTTTGGCTAAGAATATATTTTTAATCAAGACAGTTGTAAAATATATTATTCTGATTTTAAAAAAAAAACTTATGTATTGTTTGTGAAATACTTGATGTTCAGAAACTGTTTTTCAAAAAATACACGGACTGCACAACTGCATACTGTGTTTTTTCATTTATTTTGCTTCACTTTACAGTGAAGAAACACTTACAGCTTAGCTTTATGATATAGGACACTCATTTTTTTGTTTATAAAGTAGTTTTTTTCATAAGTCAGAGCTTTCTAAAACGTTATTAATATATTGCTAAACCTTTACCTTTTTATTTTTGTTATTTAAAAAAAAAAACTTGTTTTCTTCTGACAGACTACAATAAAGTTTAAAAATTAGATTATTTTATTCTTCCATTTAATGCTACAGACAATTTTAATCTACTGTTTTCAGTCCATTTAAGATATGCAATTAAATATTTTATGGAAAACACAAGTTACCCTTGTTGTTACACTAAACTTTGTTATGTTTGTTTGAAATACAAGGGAGAAAAATCTTGGACAGAGAAAATTAGAACAAAAGAGAAATTCTAAAGGGTATTTTTTGGTATCTGGAAATACAGTGAACAGTTTTATAAGCAGCACATTCTTTTAAAAGCTGACTCATGCCTACATGATGTTAAGCAAAACTAACCTGCAATTTATTAGCCTGAGCATCCAATACAATAAAATAAATAATAATTTAAAATTGTGTTATATTCTACAAGCAGCTTAATTACGAAAAAAATCTTACATTTTAATTAAGATTAAGGCAAGTTTGTAATAGCATAATAGTGCAAGAATACACTATGATATTGTTAATAAAAACAGTTGCATGAGTATTGAGACTATCTCATATGGACTTTGAGTGAAAATTTGTTTACCTGATTAAAAAGCTGAGAAATGTACATGTGGTAATCTATCTCCTGCCCCTTGTGAATGTGCATCTTTAATTTCCTCCTCTTCCTTCTCTGCCTATCATTTTTTAATAAACACTGGTTGTTGTGTCTTAACAAAATTTAATAGTGTCTGCGTGCATGAAGCACAGAGTTGGATGTCCTTATTGAGTATGGCATGTGAGCTGGGTTCCAAGGAAGTTTAAGAAATCTAAGTCAGGATTGCCATGGTCCCATCCTCTGGATGGCCTTGTGTTTCTTTTCTCTCCTTTGAATCAGCCTGAATGCTTACACTATTATGGCAGTTCAAGGCATTAGCGTAAAACTAATCACTTATTTTGCTGGATTACTTTTGAAAGGGATCAGCTTCCTTGAGTCAGCTCAGGAGCACTGCGAGCCTCATCCCTGCTAAACTGGCAATAGCTTGAGTGTGGACAGATGCAGCGCAGTGGGGCACCTTGAACCCTTACTAGAGAAATCTTGCACACTCATGGTCTTGCAAATGTTCCTGTGATGAGGAATGGTCCGTAAATCACACTGTTAGACTCATCAACCATCACAGTCTTGTTATAGTGGACTCAGTCCTTTAATGGACCTGGGATCAAGTTAAGACATTTCAGCCTAAAGAGATACAGAACTTGAGAAGCTGCAACCAGTTTAAGTGCAAAACAATGATGAGAATATTTCTCAGTTTGCTGAATGACAGATTTATCTAATCAACTTTCTGAGTATGATATACCATGAAGGCAAACTAGTGGAGAATGTGTACCATGAAAATGATGTCTGGGTTTCTCAAATTTCTTTGATTTTCATCATCTACGGTATTTCTGTTTTCTCCTTTTCCCCAAAAAGCATTTTTCTTCTCCATCTTTATTAAAAACCAGAATATTAAAGTGTAGTTCAGAAATTTATTGATAGAACTATATAATTAATTTCCAGTTTCCTCTATAATGCAGCATTACATTTTCATTTTGCCTTTCCTCTATCCGAAACATGTTACAAAACATGCAGTATGCATATGCTTTCCAGCCATTTGTTTAAATTATAAAAAGTACTCTGGAATTCTTCCAGAAAAAGCATTATAAACCTTACAACTGTGTTACAATTGTAATGTTTATACTCTATACTCAGTTAATAAAATATATCTACCATAGTAAGAAGTAATCACCTTAAGATTAGTATTCCACAGTATGTATGTAATTAGTAGATAAAATATTAATCTTCTGAATTGAGTATGTGTGTATATCCCTATATTTTATTAATACCCATCTGTATATATTTTATTTATATACATGTAAAATATATGTGTGTATTACTTTACAAGTTTACCTCAGCTTCATGTATGATCAGTGATTACATACATGACTAAGGTGGGGGAGTGATGCAGCAGGGGTTTCCCTGTCCATACACTCTTGGATGGTGGGGCATGAGTATGCAGCTGGGCAAAAGCCATTGGTTTATACTATCCTCAGCAACTCCAAGTTGGTTTTCTCTCACAGATGAGTATTCAGATTACCTGACCATCCCTGTACCAGCCCAATTTTGCTGCAATGTAGCTGCTAGCACTGGAAACTACACACCTTGTGAACCTTAACTGATTCAGTTGCTTGCCTTTGGGAGACAATACTCACAGCAGGAGTGGTTCAGTATACCTAGCTTATAGCTAGATGAAATAAACTATTTATGCCCCTTCAAAGATGGACTGCTTTACTCTGGGCTGTGTATGCCTAGGCTCTTCTTACATTTTATATGTGGAAATTGGAACAAATTTTATATTGAACAAACCACACAATGCTTTTCCCCTTTTTTTCACCCTCCTACACAGAACCTCTTGTTTTCTCAAGTTTTTTTCTAGGTATTTTTAGTCAACATTACAGCAGAGTGATTGTTCACTAAACAACAGTGTGTGTCAGTTTATGCTGGTATTCTTTTATGTGCATACACCCATAAAGATCCCTTGCTAGAACATCTTACATTTTCCAAAAGCCTTGATCCAGCAAGGTTGATTGATCAACCCTGATAAATCCATCTCAGTGAGAGTGTAAAATTTTAATACAGTAGTTCATAATGTTCTCAGAATGAAACTAAGAAATAGAAAACAGTGTTCATGGCACAAATCTTCAGCAGGCTTTTAATCTTAAACAACTTTTTCATACTCTACGGCTACATTCTGCTCAGTTTCCAAGCATTTGGACCCCTACTGAACTAAGTATTCAACCATTTCAGACAGTGCAGAGATCCATCAACCAAAAATATCTGTGACTGGAATGTCTGATTATCTTCTTTCTTAGTTTTAGCTTCCCATAAATCTAGATAACACAAACTATTTTTAATCCATCCTGAATGCAGCTAACTGTTCTTTATCTAAAGTAGAATCTTGTAGCATTTCATTCAATTCACCTTTTAATGTTCCCTCTGTGACAATAGATATTGGTAATAACCAAGAAATCTATATCCAGACGGTAAGAAATAATGTATATTGTCTTCACATATGTGCTGCCCTGCTTCTGTTCATATTTCAGGAGGTATGCTGTAGCTCTCATGAGGAAAACTAGGATTTGTACCTATTCTGTATTACTTTAAATATACAGCTTCTCTGCAGTCTTGAAGGCTAAGACTTCAGCCTTCCTTCACCTTCCGGATTTTGTTTTTTAAAAGTTGCTTTTTGGATGAAATCTAGTATGCGGGGTTCCAGCCTGAAGCAAAATTTTATGTGAGTCAAAAATACATGGATAAATTCAACTGGAATTGTCTCACATAATATAATATGCAAAAAAGCATTTCTGTCATAGATAGAGACAGTCTTAAAGTGAGCTTAAAGTCAGCCAGCTTTTACTTTTTATTTTTGTGCTGCTACATACTCTTCCCTGACGGAGCAGGAGTGATGCCTTGAGGTCAAACAGGTAAAGCACAGATCTATGCTCCTTTTCCATTTCCATTTCCTTATTTCCATTTATCTTTCCAGTTTTCTCTTCTGTTAAAGGTTTGAGCTCTATTACTTAGATTTTGGGGGCTTATAATGGGAGTTGTGTTCTATGTTTTTACTTTAGGGAAGATCTTGTAGTAATTCCGATATTTATGAGGAATGTGAAGGATACATGCTGATTGTGTGTAAATATTTTCAGTCTCTGGCTTATTCAGGAGGAACACTTAATTTTTCCAGTGTGTTGTCATTACCCTCAGTTCACTGTGTAACCTTATGGATACATGACAGAAGTCATTACACCAGAATGATTTTGAATCATTGAAACACTGCAGAGTGCTCACTTTTTTTTTTTTCCATTCTTTTTTCTTTTTTTTCGTTCCCCTCCCCTCTTTAGAATTTGCAGGCAGTGCCACCATTGCAATTATCAGTAGAAACATTAGTGTTCCAAGCATTGTAGAAACGAGTGTCCAGGCTTCTAGATTATGGTTCACATATAGTCCTGAAATTTGACAAATGGTAAATAGTATTAAAATTCAAGATCATTTACCCACAGAAGTGTATGAAGTTTGTTCATAATTGTTAGTAAGGTGGCAAGACTGTGGTAAACTAGGGCTTTCAGAACTCTTAGTTAACTATATACAGTCTTTCTGAGCTGATAGTGAAAAACTGTTTGTCAGCTGTTATCCTAACAAGGGGCAGGTCTTACACGGGTGCTAGTGGGGTCAGTCCCCAACATGTATTTTTAACTTACTTGTGAGTTATAAGCCTTGCACACTGGAGGCAGTGTGTATACTACCAAGCCTGGCACCATCGCACACTAGATGAAGAGGTTTAAACTGGAAGGTGAAGCATGTTGCATGTAGCCTTCTGTGGAAGTGGAGGTCTCCACTTAAAGACATTGAAGTTGCCACCAGTTTTAACTACTGGAGGAAGAGATTTTAGATATCTGACCGACTTGCACTGCCTTTCAGCAGAAGTTGTATAACTGGACATTGAATTATCTCATTTGAATCTTGGTTTTGTGTCTTGAAAAGGTTTGGCCTGATATTGAATTGTTTCTCACTGTGTCAAAACTGGTCAATCTGTTCACCACATAACAGCATAGTAATCTCTGAAACATTCTGGTTCTGCACTCATTGAACTAGAAAGCAAAACTCTTATGGGTGATGGCAGGAGTAGGTACAGACCCACAATCTCTGTCTAAAATGAACTTGCATTGGCCTTGGAGACTATAATTTAACTGATTTCTGTGGCCTCAAAATACCTAGAGAAATGATCGCAGAAAACAATTTTGCTAATGAATTCACTTTGTACAGTACTTCTAACGATTTTCTATTAATTGAAGGCCATTATCTGATCAAAAGTCATGTAGTTTTGGGGTCAAATAAATCTAATCATCCCATGCAAAGTGAGACTGGGGGAATAATGTGTTTTCATAACTTTGCACTGCACTTGGTAATGCTAAAATTCTAGAGGACTTGATGGTTTATGGGATTGGCAAGGAAAAAAAAAAAGACCACTTCTTTCTGACGGCGCTTAGGATGTGTTTCAAAAAACCCTTTGTACTGGTCTAAAACTGACATCTGATCATGGTTGATGGATTATCAGCACAGTAGCAACGGTTTCAGTCCCATTCCTCCTAAGTCAGCATTTATGTCACAAAATGTATGGCTGGAGGCACCTGGCACTATTTCTGGTTGTTTATTTAGGGAGATGAGGAACTGAACTGGCAAAGGAGTCAAATGAACTCTGTCTCCACTCTCATAGTGTGAAGCATTGGGCACATTTGACAAAGCTGACACTGCTCTTATCTATGTTACAGTGTTATAAATGTTAAAATTGCAGTTCTGTAGCTCTTTCCATCTAATGAATACACAATACTTTGGTGATGTGAAGAAACTGTGCCTTGGAGAAAGAATGGATGGTGTTTATCTCGAATTTCAAAAGATACAGGAAAAAGCAGCACAGTAGTTCAGATTCTCAAATCTGCTGAGTGCCTAACTTTTGTTTAATTAATTAAAGTTTGGCAGCTGAATATCACTGACTTGATCACTGCAAAGAAAATGTTCCTAGTAGATTTGTGAGGTTTCTTGGGCTTTCTTCATAAGAATCCCTTCCGTATTAGCTCAACAGCCATGAAGCCAGTATTATTTGTGAAAAATAGGAGACTAATGTAAAAAGGCTTTGAACATAGAAAAATATTTTAGTTCAGAAACAGTGGAAATGAAGAAAATAAGGAAAAAGTATAATTCAGCGATAAGAATGCTGCATTTCAATTAGTGCAAGTTTGCAATTAATAAGCCAAGATATTGAAGTATGAGATATATTTATGAACAGTATTTGGCATGCTGCATTACAAAGAAATTAGTGTATAAAAATAAACAGGAAGATTTTGTCCATCCCTATCAAACCATATTTTGAAAGGATGTAAAAATTGTTGCTATTTACATAAACATACCAAAAAGCCTGCGCTTGCATTGAGTCTTAATTACTCAGAGTATTGTCTTTTGATAATTAAAAATTTATCTTCCAGCAAATTTTTGCCAAAATTGGTCAATGTATTTTTTTATAAGGTCATTTGGCTATGTTAGCATTCAGAACACAACATACCTTTAGTATCTGTACATCTGAGCACACTCATCAAGTGTAAGTGCACCTGACACATTGAGTTGTCAGACGATAAGAGCTACTTTTTTTGTTGCTTTGCTTCACCAGATTGATATTATATGCTCAGGGCTCCATATATTGCTCTGAAGAATGTAAACCCCTTTAATACAAAAAGTGGGAGACAGACTGGAGGGGAAAAAAAGACGAGTAAAAAGGCAAATGATAATACCGTTGTTTAGCTGTCTCATTTTCAAAATATTGGGGAAATATTTTTCTTCACCATCTCTTCTGCACCTTGATGAAGTAAAGAGGGTCTTCTGTGCTTGAAGATTTTCTCTACTGTTAGAAAGGAGCTTTAAGCTTGTGGCTAGGACTTTTTTTTTAATCCTTTTTGGTTTTCTTCTGCTCCTTCACATAACCTGCTTTCTTTTGAAAAATATTAGATTGTTTGCCAAACGTTTTTGTGAACTGTCCCTTTTGCCAAATAGTGTGATATTGGTTAAATGGTCTGAGCTTAATCCATTAATTTCAAAAGATACTGGAAAGAGAAGGTGAAAAGGACAGTTTTATACAAAGTAATTCCAGAATGATTATTGGTTATAAATGTTCTTTGCTATTTGCTTTATCATTTTATATTCATAAGAAGTTGGTTATTCTTTCTGTTGTTCAAGAATAAATATTCATGTTCACAGTTTTGCTAAATGTAACATAGCTTTTAACTGCCCTAAGACAATGTTTTTACAGTCATTTCATTAGCTATGTAAATATTTCATATTTTAAAATAGTAATACTTATTTACATTACAAATGAGTCACTAATTTGATAATGCTTGGTAATAAAAGTTACACTATATGATAATCATGTTTATCTTACATTAGCAAATATAGAATACCATTAGGAAAATCCAAAGCGTGCCTATTAAAATCCTTTCTTGTGTTTCCTGTACTGAATATGAATTCTCCTGCTAAAAAAGGATCTTTGTGTCACTATAAAAAAGTTACGGGCTTTGTCCTCTTGGTACCTTTGATTTTAATTGTTTCGAGTAGTTGCATATAGCATAAGGGCCAAGTCTGAGAAGTCTCTTCTATATATAAACTCTCAATTTAAATATTTACGATTTGAGTATACATCATTGTCATTAGCGAATGATTTATAAACTAAGTTCTGTTCACAGTCATACAGATTCAAACATATAGTTTCTGTTATGCACATGTTGACTTACAGGCAGTCTTAGTTCTGCACAGATGTAACTGATTTTCTGACATCCTAGACCTCAAACGTTCCTGCTAATGATGCATAAATGAAACAGGGACTTGAGTTCTCTCACTGACTGCTTTATGAATTCTGATACATTCATTGGAGTGAAAGGCAGTAAAAATTATTGTAGTCACTAAGGTCATCAGATTTGATTTTGAATGCACTCAGAGAGCTGTTTTATTTTAAAAAAATAAATAGATAAATCACTTTTAACATAGTCACTGTTCAGAGGAGTATATGGTATGTTACAGCCTCTACAATAACTTTCCATGAGGTGTTCTGGTCAACCAGACTTCAACAAATCTACTAAAAAAAATGAGTCTTACTGATTTTAGGGCTTGGACAAGATGCAAAATTGACAAATCCAGTAACCACACTGGTTTATTAACACTCTTATTGGTATAAATATGGAGTAACACAATAAAAATAGTTCTATTTAAACCAAGATTTATACTTAAAAGTAATAAGTTGCAGAGCATGAAAAGTCTCAGTGTAATATTCATAGATATTCTTTTTTTCAGCCATTATCCTGGCTTCTTAGGGCAAGTAACTGAGCTGTGGCAAACTGACTGTTTTTGGTTCTGCAGATCTCAGTTGATGAGTCCTCCTGATTCGTGCCTAAGAGGCTTGCAGCATGTTCCAGAGCACATCTGGATCCCAGGTAACTGTCTTGTTGCTCCTTGAAACTTTTGGTGATATCCATGTCCTTCCACTTTTCAACTGGATACAACTTACTTTTCATTATTCTTCATTTTCTAAAGCAAGAGAAGGCTTCAAGTTGAATCTTTGCCTGATTCAGGTCAGCATAATTTAGAAATAGGATGCCAGTCATCTCCAACCGTCCAATATCAGAGAACTTATTGGCTATTTACATAGTTCCTTTTCTTTCTTTTTTTGTTTCCTTTTTGCACCACAATTAGCCAAATCTTAAGTTTCTGAAATCTTGTTCTAAAGCATGAGTTTCAATCTCCCCTTTTAAATTTCTTTTTTTCAAGACAATAGGGAACTCTTTCAATTTGAATTAAAATAAAGATAAGATTAATATTTGGCCAGTGTTCTGGGACTTTTAAAATAAGCTGCATGTATAAAACATTATAACATTTTGATGTGTACTGATATTGTCCACATGTATTTTTAATAACAAGTTGTGTCAAGCTGCATCTGCTTTAATCTCATATTTTTTGGCAGTTCCTTAACTGGAAGACTCACTACACCACGTTGCCACAAAAGCATTTCCTTTCATTTTCTTCCTCAACTGACAAAAACATAAGGGCCTTTACATTTTTAATGACAAACGGTTTCTGTATTTGGAAAAAAGAAAAACAACTTTTTGAAAAATTAGACAGTGCAGTACACATTTGTACACTCCTTCTGTCATAACTAAAGAAAACTTGTACAGACAAGACATCACTGTAGCCCCTTGAAGCTTTACTACCCATCACATAGGTTTGAAGACCTTGTCACAATAAACTTGCTTGTACTTGACATTAATGGTTGTTCCTATATGAGAGGAATGTCCTTTTACATGAAAAGGATTGTTCCAAAAAGCAAATGAAAAATACATGCTCTGAGAAAGAGGTACATATCAGCTATGAAACTTGCTTTGCTTGTTGCATCCTGTCAAGGGAGTGAACATTGACTGTACAATACATTTTGATTATTAACAAAGAAAAAAATTAAAAAAAATAAAAAAATTACAAAAGGAAGGCTGGATAGGTTCTTAAAGCTAGAAAACACTGTTTTAAGTGGTTCTTTCTAACTACAGCTTCCTTGCTTCCCTATATTAATAAGGAAAAACAAAGTTAGGGCTGTGGTGGTTACAAATATTTAAAGTTTGCTTTCCTTTTGCAAAGTATAACAGCTTGCGTGGAAAATAATTGGAATACAGATTATAGCTGTCAACACAAACTAATTTAATTTAACATTTATTAAATGAGAATGCAATGTAAAATGTTTTGTGAATTAATGAAAACCATTCTATCTTCTGAAAATAAATCCCATCAAAGACCTTGTGTTTCAATATGTATTATGATCACAGGTTTTTTATTCTTTTCCCTTGGAAAATTCTTCGCTATATGTATGTTTTATAATAAAGAAGTACTTTTTAATTTAGATTTGCAGAATGATTCAAGGAAGTAGACCTCCTCATTTCTTTAGCTTTTTTTAATGAAACCATGAGAAAACAAACTAAATCATTTTAATCTTTCAACCCTGCCACTGTGTGACTACTCTGTTGAAATATTTACTAGCAAGATCTCTAACTCTCCTTTCCAAAACATTTTTAGCATTTGGGATAAAAACCCTACAATGTAGTATAGAATCATGTATGTGACAGTCATAATCTCTAGTCATGCAGATAAGCATGCAAGTTTCTCCCATAATGCTTTTTGAATGCACTGATGAACAGAGTTATATTTCTGCAGCAAGTTACTTTCCTCACTGCTAAGCCATTCTTGACCTCAAACTTAGAGTCTAATTGAATGCACCAAGCTTGAGTGATTTTTGAACCTGCTCCAGTCCCAACTGAATTTGACAAGAATCTGTCCCAGCTGTGGACCCAATAATGACTTTTTCTTTTAATTAATCACACATTGTAGAGGATACATCTCATCACACTCTACCTTTGCAGCTAGTACTCAACCTTTTTCTGGGACCATATTAGTTTATGGTTATATCGCTGGGAAAAAAATGCTATACTATAGCTGCTTCCATAGCTGTCTGGTTGTCTGATAAAACAAAAGTAGAATAACTTGCTGCTTTGACATTTTAGATGGTTGGTATCCAGATCAGCAGCAATTAGGTAGAAATTATGACTACTGCCATAAGCATCAGGTAGATGCTGAAATAATTAGTTGACTTTTATCTCCAAGCTGTTATTGAGAGTAGTTACTCCATTTCCACTTGTAGAAATATAGTGTCTTGTCTCCCAGTACATTCAGAAGCTGCTGGATCCGAAAATAATTTTTCATTGGAATGCAAACTGTCTAGATGCATATTTCTTGGCTGTCAAAGAGTACAAACAGGGTATTGGCAGTGCCTGACAGGCTTTCTGTTCTGGTTTAGAATCTCTACCTACTTACTCGTGCATCTCAAGGGGAATTGACTGCTTCCCCAGAGACAAACACAAATTGTGTCCTTGTATCCAAATTCCAGTTTTTAGAACTTGCATTTTGGTCCTGAAAACTGGATAAAGATCAAAATTAACAGATTCCTGCTTTGCTCAATAGAGGCCAGCATGCATCTGGTTGCCAGTACCTGATCATCCTGTTTTGCTGTACCTTTGTTCATTATTATTATACATACTCCTATCTTCAGAATGCCCGTAGCTTGCTTTCTTGTGGCTGCATTTGCCACTCACTGTCCAATATACGTGCAGAATGCATGTTGATGATTAAGTGTCTTTTCCATAAGTGCCAGTCTGAAATCTCTAAGTGGTTGTCTTCACGCGGAAAGGATGCTTGTGGGGCTCTGACCACCCACCCACCAATGTGTGGTGTTAAGGCTGCTCATTCATTCAGTTAACTTTGTACTCCAGAAACTGATTCCAAAGAAGCAAAGAAATGCCTGAGTGAGATACATAGTGTAAATGTGAGTACAATACTGAGTCCCTTTGGTGGATACAAGGGGGATTGGGCTAAGGGTATAGAGCTCATATATATTCTGCATGGACTCTAAAGGCTTTCATGGTCCCCACCAGCCTAGCAGCCCACTCCAGTGATGGTTTTCCTAATAATTTGTGGGCTGAAAGGGAGGAGGAAGCAGAGAAGAGCTATTAAGGGAGCCATGATCTGCAGAGAGCTTTCCCGAGGCCTTTCATTTGAGCACATCTATTTTCAAGAAAAATAATAGTGAAGAGGTCTAATCATATTTTAACATGTTACTTATGAAATCAAAGACTAAGATATAAAAGAAACAATGACATTATTTTCAAACTGACTAGACAGCTGCTTGTATTATTATAATGAATATGAGGTCAAAACCCAAACAAACCAGTCTGTTCCCTTCACCCATGCTGCCTTAAGCATGCCAGGGCAAATCCTCGAGTTCTAGACACAGCTTTTGTCTTCTGCATGATTTCAGATTCACTATTTCCCTAGAATCCTTAACCTGATATAATACTTCTGTATGTATAATAAATGTACTTTGTCTCGCTTCTCATCTTGCTGTTGGTGTTCAGCTCTTTCTTGTGAATTGTGATAACCCATATTAATCTGCCTTGACAACTAACTATAGCAGTCAATCAAATTTGCCATCTGTCCATCTGGGAATGTCTGTGTCAACTCATGGTTCACCATCAGCTGAGTGTGGTTATTATTATAAATTACTCTCTGTAGTCTAATTTCATTGTTTCATTTCATATCAGCTTCACTTCTATACCACCTTTCTCCACACAGTGACAATATTCCTTGCCTCCATTAGTTTCTCCTCTGAATGCTGAATTCAATGTTTTGTAAATAACTGAAAATAATCCAGCTCCTTTTTTTGGATCTTGTGAAAACTTAGCACAAGGATAATCTTGCATTTTTGCAAAACAGAAGAGGCTACAGAAAGGAGAACTCCAGATGGGCCATAATATATAAAATCTATCTTGTAGTTCTTATGCTTTTGTTAGTAGACAGGAAACTACAGTAAAGAGAAAAGCAACATGGCATTAATTGCATCAGAACATCATTACTAATTTTACAGTGATACAAGTAAATATATCTGTCAAAATGTCTGGTTTTTTAGCACTGTAATTTATTTTAACACATTTGTTGAGAAAGGAATTGCATGGGCAGTTGCAGGTATATTAGAATACAGGGCAGCAGCCTTGTGCATAGGTACAGCAGTAAAGATACAGGCTTAATCTAATGTAGTAGTATACATATATTATTTTTTAAATATAGTCCTGACAGTTTGTTGAGTTCTGTACAGGACTCTGATCACGACAACAGACCATTTCCCAAGGAGCTTTTAGATTCAGGTTTTAGGGAAGGCACTGTCAATTCAGTGTGTAAGTTACATATATAAAAATCAATACTGTAGACAAGCTGTATTTTTCTTTTTTTCTTTCTTCAAAGACTAGGGTTGAAAAAATGAAGGGGGGAGGGTTTCTTTTCCCTCCCATTCCTTTTGGGTAAAAAGAAAAAAAGCAATGTTTAAATTTTCCAGCTGATGCTTTATACTGTGATATTTTATGTTAGGTTGCCTCAGCCATGTCAAATGATATAAAGTTACATAATGTAATTATGTGACTTGCATTGAGTTATCTCAATATGACATACCAGGCAGGCAACCTGCTTTAAAAGACACAGTTTCCTGGAAACTGCAGGTAATTTTCTGAGAGTGGAAAGCAGTTAGTAGTGTCTGCCCTAGGTAATGACATCAGGCCTGACATTCTTCAGTATATTTATTATTGATTTGGTGGATGTGTTGGTGAACGTTGCTGATAACAGAAGATTATTTAGACTAAAGAAAACCTCACAGAATAACAAGATTTCCCAAAGGATCAAATCAAACCGGGTGACTGAATAACATGGTGATAACATGATAGTGATAATATGTTGATAAAATTAAATGTATAGCCTTAATACTTTAATGTAGAAGGTAAATAATCTCTTCCAACATGGCTTAGCTTTTTAATACATCAGTGGGTTCAGAATTGAACAATACTGCTGAGATCTTATTGAAGGTGTATCTGAATTTCCCTATGGATCATGCTTCTGTACCCACTGAAATTGATGAATCATTAATGATGTCTCAAAATTAACAAAAACTGGAAATATTGTAAATCAAAAATATTAGGGCATGTTGAGCATCCTCTAGGAAGCTTCTTGATTTTTTTTCCGTTTCCAATTGGTATCATTTTGCTATGCAGTTCCATGTCACTTTCTTCCATGTCAGCAGGATTATCCTCAGAAAGGCTTTATACTCTGCTGCCATATTGTCACTATTCCAGAAAACAAAAGTAATGAACTCAGTCTAGCTGTGAACACTAGCAAAAGTGGGTAAAGATTTGTAACCTACAGTCTGTTAACCACATTGTCACCTTCAACATCCATTGGAATGCAGAATGATTTCTTTTATGAGAAATGCTGTCCTCTAAATATGTTCTTCTGTATCATCCTAATGAAAAAAAGTATCCTCTCCCTATTTTGTCATAAAGTGCTGACCACAAGATATTTTTTCTATTTACTCTCAGTAGGAAAATAGAACAGACAAATAAGTGATGGGTTCTAGCACAACTGCAGTAACTTCCTTAAAAATCCTGAAAAATAGTAAATGTTTACAAATAAGTGATGGGTTGTAGCACAACTGCAGTAACTTCCTTAAAAATCCTGAAAAATAGTAAATGTTTACAAATAAGTGATGGGTTGTAGCACAACTGCAGTAACTTCCTTAAAAATCCTGAAAAATAGTAAATGTTTACACTCACTCTTACACATGACCTTTTAATAGTTCATTTTCAGTCTTTCTCCTGGCCCTCGTTTTCTGTTGAATATCTATTTCAGAAAATTCTTTTATTTAATTCTTGTTCCAGCCACCTGCACTCACACAGCTCCAGCTGCTTCAATTTCTCCATTAGTTACCAAGAGTCAGTGGAGAAAGACATTGTTCACATACCTTTAAAGGAGAAAGCTTAGACTCCCTGCTTCCTGCCATGCTTCCCAAACAATGGTGGAAAAGAGTACAAAAGGAATAGCAGAAGGAATATACTCACGATGTAGAGTAGGTCCTCCTTTTTTGAAACATGAAATGAAATTGGTCCTGCTGTGTAGGCTGTATGTATGGCCACCAAGGTTTTCAACACAGATAGCAAAACTACTTAAGAAGTTAAACTAGGATTTCTCTGGTCTGTTAAAACAGAACCTTTAAAATACATTTTCCCCATGGTTAGTATAAGTGGTTAATCCAGAGGGATTTATTTTAAAGAATCTTCAAATTAGATTTCCAACAGTCTTGTACAAACTTCCAAAAACTTTTCTACAAAATTATCTTCCAGATTTTGTATTTAATCATTTATGTACTTGTTAGTGACTGTCAGGGCTTTGCAAATCAAGCATGTAAATATGGCTTTTTCTCTGTTTAGGTCTATCAACGTTTTTGTGTTGATCATTAACACAAGTAATCTGCTACACAAGAATGAAGATTTATTGTACTTTATTGTCTCTTTGATTTAGAATTAAATCAATAAGAAATGGTGCTATCCATATACTGTTAGCAATGAAGAGGACATCATTTACTTAATATATTAAGTAAATTCAAAATATTATTTACCATAATCCTGTTTATTTCACTGTTTGGACTGAAATAAAATGGAATAAAAGGGTGCTTGAACTTCATCTGATCTTATTTTAGTAGAAGGTGAGAAAAATCAATGTGAGGAAGGCATAGAAAGGAAATGGAAAGTGTTGAAAGATAAATGAAGGTATTTCATCTAGCAGTGAGTATACTATGACAAAAAAAAAATGATCCAGCGTAGATGAAAGATAAAGAGTCAGAAAGAGACATCTATAAGTTGTAAAATATCTGGACCAAAGGAGAAGTAGAAAGATTAAAGAATAAAGTCAGGGAAGTGTAAAAACACCTGATAAGAAATATAAAGGTGGAGAATAAAAGGAAAAGTGCTGGAGGTTAGGATAAATAAAACATGTTTGAAGTACCTAAAGGAACAAGATGGTGTTGAAGGAGACTGTAAGACACTGTAAAAACAGTTTAGAAGTGCTTTTCATAAGAAACGTGTACAGTAAAAATAATACATAAAGCCAATATATACTAATAGTTTAAAAATCACGCCTGGGTTTATAAATGAACATGTGCAAATAGGAAAATTCATATTTTGCTTTATAAGTGTCTAAGTTCCTCCAGCTGCTAAGGTAGCTGGTATGAGATCTTTTGAAATAAACTTTTATAATTTTTTAGTTCACCCATTCAGCAGAATGACACTCCCAAGAAAAAAGAATTGGAACACAACAGGAATGATAGAGGTGGTGCAGTTGGGAAGTACTTTTGATTGCTTTGTCATTTCTTAAGAGTGATTAGAATCAGATGTAAGAAGAAATAATTGCTGAATCAGCTAAGATGTCATCAGGTCCTTATTTGTGGAACAATTTGTAGTGGTTAAAGTGGTTGCCACCTTTCATTTGACTGTGTTTTAAAGTTCAGCTGCTTTGTTTTGCTCTGAAATGGATTAGATTTGCTCATACATGCAGAACCATGTCAGAACCAAGAGACTAGCTTTATATCTTTGATTGCTCTAAATTTTCTGTAAGCACATCTGTCTGTATTATGATGCAGAAGACAATTACAACATTAAAATACACAAGGATAGCTAGACAGATTGAAAACAGGATAACCACAAAGGAGTCAGCTTCGTGTAGAAAGGATTTTAAGTGTTTTCCTTTTTTTCATCACCATTTTGAAATTTCCATTCTTTTAGTAACACATTGAAAAGTATTTGGAAAATTAACCATCATAGTGCAGTTGTTTAAGTTTCTTTTTATTATTTTCAATAATCCAGGGAAAAATGTAGTAGAAAATCATACTTTACAAAATAGCCAGGATAGAGTATTTGTTTTTTCCAAAGCGAAATGCTTATAACACAAAGGTGCAATCCACTCGGTAAGACTGGATGCATGATAAAAGAGAGAGAATAAATAGCCAGGATAGAGTATTTGTTTTTTCCAAAGCGAAATGCTTATAACACAAAGGTGCAATCCACTCGTAAGACTGGATGCATGATAAGAGAGAATAGAAATTTCAGTAGAACCTATGTATGGGGAGAGAGAGAGAGAAACATTTTCAACCCCCAAGTTCCATGGGTTCAAGCGAATCGCTTGAAATTTTTGTATACAAGTTTCTTGGAGCTTTTCAGCTAACAAAAATACAAATACGTAGGCTGATTTGCTGGTGATGCTCAATGCTACTGCATTTCAACATCTTAACTCAAGGAGTTCACAGAAACTGGGAGTCTAGCAATAGTGCTTAGACCGTAATGCAAGGAACACTAGGCACTTTACATTATAGAAGAATCTTAATAGACTCACATGTTATAATAGATTATAGTATATGATATCATCTATGTGCCGTTTGTTGCTGAAATGCATAATTTACTGCTTTCTTAGCACAAAACATTGGTGCAATCTAGGTTGGCAGAATGCTTCCACCTTTTTATGTAGTTACCAGTGTGAATTGTTTAGAATAAAAAAGAAGAAAAGCTACAAGGGAGGATAATGATAATATTTTGCAGTAATGAGATAATCCATTTGTGTTTTTTACAGGCTGCATAAAAAGCATGTAAAAAATAGTATTTCTGGGGAAAATGTGGCAACAGATGAATTTTGTATCTTTTATTATGAAAAAAATAAGTTATTTTTATTCACATTTTGCATAATTAATAATTATTAAATCATTTTTAGTGGCTTAAATAATATAATACCAGGAAGAGCTGGTAAAATGGCTAAGATTCCCCATTTATGATTGTGAATAAGAAAATTGTATCAATATAGTTTTTAAGATGGGGAGGTTGTTTGTTTTATACAACGTAGTCAGCATCAGATTTACTACTGTAGACTGCATGACATTGTATAAGAGAAAGTAAATTAAGGGCAGCTTTCATTTAAATGTAGAGATTTAAGAGAGGTTTTGAGCATCGTTGGTTTTGATTACTCCTGTTATTTCTTGTTAATGAAATTTCACTAGCTGGCACTGAATACAACTTTTCCTCAGAATGAGCAGGTTCATTCAAGTTCATTTCCTGCCTCTGAAACATTTCAGGATACTACTTTATTTAGATTCCACTAAAATTTATAGCTCAGAATAAGAATACTATTCTATTGAGAGAGATAAGTTTATGTCTTTAAGGGAAATAAAAGCATGTCTTCCCAGCAACCTATTCAAAACTTCTCTCACATATTCTATCCATGAACGTGAGTTTTAAATTTCACAGTGGGATGCCTGGAAGCTATATGTATAGCTATATGGAATAGCCATTCGCTTTGGTTGGTATTTTTCTTTTCACCTTTCTTTTCTGCTTCTTAAATCACACTGTCATAGACCACTCCTCTGGCTTCTCCTGTGAATTTTCCATTACATTTCAGGAGCCAAGTTAGGTAGTATAAATTGTGGGTAGAAAATGTGAGAAGATTGGATACAGTCCTCTCTTAATTTGCCATGTCACTCAGCAGAGGTTATATATAGTATGTTTTATTTACTCTTCTGTAGGACATAACAACTAGATTGTTTATATCTGCATCCATACTTTAATAAATTTACAGGTGGTGGGAAAGATCTTTACCCAGAGTTTGGGTAAAGTTTTCACTCCTTCACAGAAATATGGACCAGCTATGAAGTTTGTCTCTGGATTCACTAGGTCCAGGGATTTGATTTGTGCCCATGTTATCTGTCTCTTCTCTTTTCTTCTACAATACCTAAGATAAGACAGACAATTTTTAGTGAGCCAGATCACTGAAATCACATTTTAATGTTAAAATCTTTTGAATTAAAAATATTTATTGATACTGAACACAAGTATGATACTATCAGCTGCAACACAGTGTGAAGTCCTTAACTTATTTAATTCTCTCTACTTCTCCCTGATAATGAATGATGATTACTTTGACAGGGGACTTCTGATCTAGGTAGATTGCTTGAAATTGAGAAGCAGACAGATCAACAACTGGGAACTTTGGTGCTGTCACCATAAGCAAAGGAACTTGTCCTGTTCTTCCCCGAAGTACAGCTGCTGTAACAAATAACATCTTTTTTGCATGGTATCACTTTTAATAATGTTTCTCCTTAAGATACACAAATAATCTGTAATGGGTGATTCTTCTGTTTTTCTTTTGGCAAGTCATCCTTGTAGAAGCTGTGGTGATTTTTTCCTCACCCTATTTGTTAGGGGTGGAAGAGGAAACAAAAAACCCCTCACTCATTGAGCTGTTGCTTGAGAAAAGCCTGATTCCTACCTCAGCATTTGCATATCTTGCCCCATCACTGGTGCTACATGGAAGTGTTGTCAAACTATGAGGGCGTTGGCTATTCATGTTCCTTAGTGACAGCTTTTTATGTTTTTTTCTGTGCTTTGGTCAGAGAATTGATCTTTGATTTCAGTGGATTTGGGAGCTACACCTTCCACAAACTCCAATTGCCAAGATCAAGGAATTAATGGACAGGGAAAACAACAACCTCTATTTGCTAGGAGTCTATCTTAACTGAAATAGGCTTGTTGGCTGTTTCAGTTAAACTGCATCTGCCCCTGCCACATATCTTCAGTGAAAGAAAGAAGAGTTTAGCAGTCTTACTTGGGCATGCTTCATTAACAGAAAAGTCAAAACCTTGTTTAGATATAAATTGGTATGAATTATGATATTGGAATCAGTAGGTGTAAGAATTTTTATATAACTTACAGAAGGGCTGAATCAGGTCTTAAATTCAAGCTCAGGGAAAAAAAGTATGACTTTATGCTGTAATTAAGATCATAATAAAAGTTAGGCACATTGTTCCGCTATGCACAGTTGCTTGATACACTAGTAGCTTGTTTCGCTTTGAAATCAAATTGATTGTCCTGTGCTATCCCTGTTATGTGATTGCTAGATAAGTCAGTTTGTTTTGATTACAACTCTGAAGGTAATGAAAAGATAATCACTGTGTCACAAACACGGGTACCCAACCCAGTCAAGTAAGAAGCGTAAGAACACACTGAATCTTTTGTACTGACATCTTCCAGAGTCCTGGCCTCACCCCAAAATATATTCTAAACCCCATAAGTTCTTTTGGGCTCCTTAATGCAATGGAATTGGGTGTGTGCTGTAGAAAAATAGTAAGTTTCCAGTTCTCTGCAGCTATGAGCTTCCATATTTATGTATGTGTCATAATGTAGCTGAAATATTTTGAAGCTAAAGAATCAGTTGTACATGGCAAAATGCCTACACTGGAGAGTGTTAATGAAGTGCAAAGGACAAGACAAAAAAAAAGTAAATAGCTGAATAATTCTCTGTCTTCTATCCTGCAGGTGGGCTGAGCGCTCCTCGAAGTAGGTGAGGAATTTTCCTCCTTAGGAAGTATTGCAGAACTACATAGTGTAGAGCAAAGGAATACATCTAACAGACACTTCCAGCTGACAGCAGTTAGGCAGTTGAAAAAACATAGCTAAAATACTCCGTGGATCCATAAAAGCTCATTTTACTATAGTGGCATTCTTTTCAAATCCCTGATTAGGACTTTGTTTAATACACTCTGCAGTATTTTACTGTAACTCAGGCTATAAAATCTTTTGGGAATGGGCAGTTGTCTGAGCACATGCTGTCTATTGAAAGTCCTTTTCAGGCCACATGCCAAACTGAATTTGGTGATCTGAAGGAAAAAATGGAATTATTATATAAAAGACAACTACATAAATCTTTAATAACCATATACTGTAGGGAATAGTCCTAAATGGACTGGGAAACCTGAAATGAATGCTTTTTTTTTCTTTTTCTATGAAGGGGAACACTGTGTGTCTGAGACACTTAAAAGGCAAGAGATTAAATAATCACGGAGCATCAAGTAAAAAGGGAAAATTCAAATGTTGCTGACATAAGAAATTACTAATTTTACCTCAGCCTGAAATGATCATTCATTATATGCTGAAAGTTTTAGGGATAAATAGTGAATCTTTCAAAAAGAGCTATCTAAATATGTCTGAAGGTTGGGATGCAACAATCACCAGGTGCCTGAATTTCCCTGGTGAATTGAGTTAATTGAATTTATTCATGTTGTAATATTGATAGTGGAGCATCCTAGCTATCCTTTTATGCAGGGTATCACAAAGCTTATTATGTTTGCAAGAGAAATATGACATGCTTTAACTTAATTCTTGATGCTTAAGATTTAGTGAAGGAACTGCATTCCTTTTTTCCTACTGGACCACTGTTTGTGCTACTGATGTCACCTGCTATGTGTATTCTTTCTGTTCCTGTACCTCATTAAACAGAGATAGAGAAAATCCCATGTGATTTTAATACATATTTGGAATACTTTGGAATACTTTGGAACCTTTTTGAAGGTTCAAAACCTGTCCATCATGGCCGTGCAAATTTTAGGAAATATTTTCCTATGTGTTTCCAAGTGACTTCATATTACCTCCTGAAAACAATTAAGATAGTCCGTCACCCACTACCCCAACAAAAGTAATAGAATATTTCAACTCTTTGGTAATAAATTTAACTTGGCCAATGGCCAAGTAACTTACTAAAACGTTCTAGAGAAACTAGAAACACTACTTTTCAATGAGCTACCTGCATTTGGACCCCATGACATCTACAGAAGTACTAGGACCTAATGTTAGTGATGTTTCTGTTCCATATGAGAGGAATGCTGTTACAGGTAGAATGTGCTCCATGAAAATTTTTAATCCAACATGAGATTTTTCCTGTCTGGTTTACTCCCAATTAAGTCTTTCAGCACACAGAATCATACCAGCATGACTTTTCTAAGGTAGATTAAAATACTTATCTGAAATGTTCCTGCCAAAGTCAGGGTACTTCTTGTTATTGCTCCACTGACCGATCCCATTAAACAAAAGATAAAAGCTTTCATATTGGATCTGACATTCACTGTTTCTGATTACAGAAATGCTACTCCCTAAGTGGGAGTCCAGAGACCGTGCTGTGTTTTTCTAGCACTGAACTGTAACACGGAGTGTTAACCAGCTTGCGACCCACGCAACGGATATGATCACCAGCTATGCTCATAAAAGCTGTGTAATCTAGAAAAAGTCACAACCAACTCTTTGATTTCACTTGAAATATCACAACCTGGTAGAGCTGCTTTGCTAATTAGTGGTCCATAACTTTGTTGTTCTGGCAGGTTCAGTGAAGAATTCAGTCTAGGAAAGATCTTCACTGGAAAAATTATATTTGGAAACAGGCTATTGTGGCTAAATAATGGGTAAGTAATTGCTCCTAATTACTAAAAGATATTAATGAGTAATCTGGGTTTAATTCATTCATGTTGGAAAATTGATAAATGGTATTTTACCTACCTTTGTATGCCTATGACTTTGAGAGTGTAAAATTTTGTCCTGTATTGAACTCTAGATACAGATGAATGTAAAAAATGTTCATATTATTTCAATGGAAATAGGATTTATACCTCAATAACTTTACAACATTGCAATATTTAATTCAACGCAACTGTTGTGGAGTTACATGCATTGTCTATAAAGGATGAACATAAACTAATTCCAGAGTGTTACTGGCTCAATGGATGCATTTTCATGTATGAGGAGTACATAAAAGGATCACAACTTTGCCCACAATGCATATTGTACTACTTGAGTCCTAGAAGATGCTTGACCCAGACTCCCGTGGCTAAAGGAACTAAATTTCTGTTTATTTTTTTGTACTTACATGGTAACATTAAGGAGAGTTCTTTTCAAGTGCTTTAGCTAGCTATAGTTTCTTGGCTCTGAACCTAACTTTGAATCCAGCTTACATAGTGCTCAAAGACAGGTTCTTTTATAAGTATTTGCAAAAGGGACATCAGCATGGAACACCATGTAGCTGGTTAACGCTGAAGTCAGGGAGAGATGCTACAGCTCTTTTAGTCTCCCCAGAAAATAAACAAACTCATTATCTTCTGCATGTATGAATATTTTCTTAGGATTACTGAACACTGAGAGGACACTGAGTGTACTCTCTCTTTCTCTCTGTCTTGCTCTCCACTTTTCTTTTTCTGCATCTTTTGGCCTTTTGTATTAGAAACAGTAGATTTGTTTTGAGGTTCTGGAGTGTTTGTAGATTTTGAAATGTGAGAGGAAAGCAGCGACTGTTCTTGAGGATATTTGTAGACTAGCAGTTTTTACACAATTCTGTTGATAGTTGAGTACCAGACTTCATGACTCTATGCAGTCTCATGATCCCTTAGACCCATTTACTAGAGGCCATTATTTCCTCTCCTCCTTTTCTCCCTGTCCAAGGCTGCCAAACTGGTTTGTTATTTTCATTGCAGGAACTTTTCTAAAATTTCTGTTATGTCCCCTTCCAGACCAGCTAGCCTACAGCCAGCATATCATTTCCTGCCTCGTATCTGTTAACTTCAGTAACCAGCTAAAGTTTCTGTGTAGAGATAATCTGTCCGTTGTCAGTCTTGTTTTGTGTGCACCTTGCAGTAAAGGAAAAAACAAAATTTCCAAGGCAATATAAACTAGAGGAAGATTGAACCACATATCATTACAGTTTTCTTACTTCTGTCCTCTTTATGTACCAATTCATTAGTTATTAATATCCTTCTCAATGCATTGAAAGATGGGAAAACAGTGACTTGTGCAGCTAACAATGCTGTAGGCACATTATTGGCAGCCGTGCAAAGCTTGATCTTCATCAATACAGCAGTAACAAAATAACCATCCTGATTTTGACTCAAAATTTGGTCCTGTAAAATTCCACAAGTCTTAAATTCTGGATTTGATTTTAAATCCTTCATACAGTCACAGGGACAGACTCTCCTTGTAGCTTCAAAATTACAAAAGGACTAACAATGCAGTAAACAACCTTGGTTCTTACTCTCTCTTTCTCTTTGTACAACCTTTTAATGAGTGCCATTGTTTTAGCTTCAAGAGGTTGTGTGATCTAATTAGGGAAAATTGAATAAGACTGCTTTTATGCTAAAGCATGAGAAAGTTAATTGAAATCAATCCATGTTCAGTGAAATGCTGGAGACATCACTGATAATTTAAAGCAATTAAAAGATGTTGTCCTGAAGCAAGGCAGAAACATTAAGTCTAAAAGCCTGTTAAAGAAAACTACCTACAATATTTAAATGATATTGTTCAGCTAAGATGGACTTAGGGATAGCTGAAGCAATTAGAAATTGTAAAGCATAAAATCAGTCATATGTAATCTTCTTTGAGCTATCTCAAGCCATTTGTTTTCTGTAAAGTAACAGATCTTTTTAAAAATCCCATTTGTGACATTTTGTGAACGAAGGTGTACTAATTATATAAGGCAGTACACTTGCAAATCTCCAATTCTTATTTATGGGCCATTGTACTTTAAGAAAATAGTAAGTATTGAATTTAAATTCAAATACATTTTCTGGATAAATTTTAAATTACTTGTTCATAGAATGAAAAACATTTAATTTGGTAGATGTGAATGTTAAAATCCAGTCTTTTGGCTTTATCAAATTCCTAAACATAGCAGTGTAAAGAAGATTATGGTTTTCCTTTCTGAAATCCCCATATCCATCACGGTGTACCTGTGCAACTTGCTGAGGGGGTGAAAATTCAGAGCTTCACAGTTCTGAGACATCCTCATTTAGAAGTTTCTTCTACTACAAGAAATAATATACAAGGTTAGGAACAGAATCCAAAAAGCATTTGAAATATTATCTGCAAAAGGTCATCTTGTTGTCTACCTGTAACCTCAGGAACAGACATGATAGACTTGATTGTATTACCTCCCAGCTCTAGCAGGACTTGTGCTGTTTGCTGAGAAAGCTTAACTGCAATGACACATGATGGTAATACTGTACAGACATGAAATTGTATGAAAGATTAATTCTATAAAATATACCATAGTCCCAGACTGAAGATAGCTAAAATTAATCTGCCAAACACTAGTAATTATCTTTTATGATGTGTCACAGCTTGTACTTGCAGATTTGTATAAATCTTGGTCTTGGCAGTTTCTTTCTTAGCTGTAGTTAAACATATGGATGTTTAAAAGGACTGGTTCTGAATCAATAGCAAAATGAATGTGGCTTGCTAAGGGTTCTTAAAACAAGTGTTTAAGATTATTTTGACTTGTTACATGTGTATTCCACTCCTGACCCCTGATTATCCATTCCTGGTTCAGTTTTCACTCCTGGTTCCTGAGTATGGTTTGTAGCATGTCCAATGGTCCTGATTATCCACACAGTCCAATGGGCTGTGTAGGAATGCATTGCAGTTTCCCTCCCTCGAAGGGCATGGTGCATACCTGGCTTCCATCCAACCGTGCAGATTAGGTATGGTCAACAGATGGCAGAGGCAAGGGTGGATGCTGAAAAATGTGCCTTCCTCATAGTGCACCTACACGCAATGTAGGAAGACCCCACACATTTAGGTGTTTGGATCCATCAGAACAGGAAGGGAAAATGATATTTGAAAGACTTTGCACTCTTGCTAAGAAATACAGCCCTGGGGTATATATCAGATAATTTACATTAGGTGTGTCATCTGTATTTGCATTTGAGATATGTTCCTTCTCTTTATGTGTACTAGTGCCCTACTACAATAAAGTCTTTCACTCTGCCCTATTGGAGTGAATGGTATTGCTAATGTTGATAGTATTGGTACTTTTTTTTTTTTCCTCCTTCGTAGTCCTTTACCTTGTAATCTTGTGAAAGGTTAAGAATTTTGGATTGAAGTGGTTTTTTGCTCCCTCCCTTATTTTTTTCCTTTTTTAAGAGAGAGTATACTCCCATTCTTATGACTGCAGGAAAAAATCCTTGGACAACTCAAGACTCTAAAACCAGAGCACAATTTATTATTTTTGAACCAATACAATGATTTTTTTGGTGTTTTGTTGCTTGAATTGTAAATGCTTTGACTGAGCAATACTGCAAGATGCCTTTCAGTACTTTGTTTATCTGCATTCAACTGGATGTGGAAGGAATAATTTTCTTAGTCAAAAATCAGAAGTAAATTATTTTCTTTAATATAATTTGTTGATATTCCATGATCTGTGAGCTGCATTACCACAGAAAATTGTGCCAACCTTTTGGTCACTCCTTATTGATCTTAAATGCTGAAGTTTTTGTGTTTGTTTTCAGACCAAAAAACAATATTCTCCTTCATAATATGAATATTGTATTATCTCAGAGGATACGTCTGCTTTTGGTCTGTACTATTTTGGTGCCTACAGGTTCTAACTGTGATTAACATCTCATGTGCAAAAATGGATGGTCAGAGACAAAAAACATTTGCTGAACAGGTTAGAGAAAAGGTAGAAGAAAATAAATATTTTACCTCAAGAAATGTATTGATTTGTTTGGGTCATTCCGGAATTACGAATATAGTCAGGAAATGAGACTGGAAGGCAACTGGTATTTGATGCTTTAATCATAAAACATGTCTTCCTCTCAAAATATTTCTGGGAAAAAGGTCCAGAAAGCTGAAGAACCAACTGTCCCCACAAAAAATTCTCAGGACTTCCGTGCTTATAGCATCTTTTAAAATCTCTGTATTTTTAAATGTGCGTCTTATAGTAGCTCCAGGAACAAATAAACAAAAAAAATATTTCTGTTTCTAGATCTAATCTGAACATGGAAACTTAAACTGAACTAGCATTCTATAAGAGCCTTAGCTCACTTCTCTGGATGGAGTATCCTTTATGAATTTTGAACAGCATTCAGTTAAGTGTCAGTTTAGCTGAAGTTTCCCCTGTCACTTCCTGTTAGTTATATATATCTCACATCTAACAAGTTTAGTTTTTATGCACTTTAATATTACAATACAAACTCACTATGAAAATGCCATGCCTTATTTCCTCTGCAAGATGTTTAATCAAAAATGACCCACAATTTCAAGCATGAATGCCTAACATCTCATTATTAACCTCTACCTGGGACATTTTATAGTGTTCTAACCTCAACTGGGATGTGGTGACAGAATTCAGGAGGCCACCACTATTTTCCAGTTTAGGTAATCTTCTAACTATTCTTATTGTTTGGTATGAAACAGTATGGTGAAAGACATCCTGGTCTATATAGTTACTAGAGACACACCCTGTAAGATTCAAGTAAAACACCTTGGTTATTTTTGTTTGCTTATTTAAATTTCCCTGGGCAAAACCTCTTGTTTGGTTGGAGAAGTTCATATTTTTACATATTGTGGAGCAGATTGTATCAGCAGTGCAATTCTTGATATGTATGACCTTGGTCTAATTTGAAGCCCCAAGAAATCAAGTAAGAGACAGCCCAAAAAGGACTCTTGTGTTAACTCACTTTCCCTGCTTCTTGACTTCTTGAGGGTTTCACTACAAGGGCACTTTCCAGTTAGTTCATGAATTTTTCAGACATCTTTCATCACTGACCTTTCACTTCAATTTGAAGAGAATAGCAAGGTCTGGGCAAAATGGCATTGTTACTATTGCCTTTTAATTTTTCTCATTTCAACCAAACAGAAATATCCAGCCTTTGTAATCATGTATATCTAGCAATTCTTACTAGTCTGGGAAGAACAATTCTCCTCATTTTAATCTTTAAAATTGCGGTGTTTCTTTGTGAAATAAAGCTTGAAGAATAGGTAAGGGAAAAATGATGACTATAATTTTTTTCCCATAGACCAATTTCCTCGAAGTCATTCAGGGATTGTTTTCCTTTTAGAAAGACTATGCTTTTGAGATTCATTCATGTTTTTGAAGAATGCAGGTTATAACTGGGTGCTAGCTAGCTAGGAATCATACACAGGCTATGATACTGGTCTTTTCTAAGTGTGCCTATGGCTTGGACTCAAAACCAGAAGTCTTACAGGTCATATGAGACAACGTGTTAATGTGAATGTCTGTCAGAGTAAGGGCTTGGACTTGTTAAGGTACCTCTCTAGCTCAGCAATAGTGGTGGCATTTCTGAGGGTTTTTTCCAGGCATAGTTAGGCATGAAGTGCACCTTGTTCAGGTGCTTTGTTTGAAATAAAACCAGAGATGATGCTTCCACTTAATGATACCATGAGCTGAACCGATAAAATGGTGGAAAAGTGTGATGAATTTGCTTGTACTTTTCTGCTGGATGAGGCAATGAAGAATCTTGCACAGATGAAAAACATAAAGCAAAAAAAGTATGGCCATTCCTGTGAGTTGCAAATTTTTTAACCTATTCTTTAGTACTGGGATTTTGTAATACTGCTGCTAATTAACTGAGGCTTCAGTATACATCATTCTGCAATGGCAATAGTAATGTTTGTTTAAAGGTCATACTAAATTATTTGTGTCTTAGCTCCATAATGGCTAATTCTAATAATACTATTTCGAGATAGTGATATTGTTTAAAAATTGTAATGCACTTATATTCTGGCGAAGAAGCATTCGTGTCTATATAGTGAACAGTTTGCTTTTAAGAAGATAATTTTGGGGTGTTTTTTCTACAGATCCCGTCTTTATTTGCAGAAAAAGTGCAGTTAGCTCTTTTAAACTCTGAGTCATCATAGGTTGCAAAGTGGGATAGTTTGGTAATATACACCCAGAAGTCTGTATGCATAAACTTAAAAAAAAAAAGAAAAAGAGAGAGAAAAAGAAAATGGAATCTGATGTGACTGTTGGTTACACTTTTTGTTGTTACATTTGACATATCCATATAACTTTGACATGCAAACTAAAGCTGCTTGGCTGAAATTCTGCTGAATCATAGCCAAGGTTAATTTGATATTTTTATCTGTTCTGGGTATTCAGGTCTATCCCATTGTACTAAATGAACTATAGAAAATTCCCACTGCTGATATCAGAATCTCCTTCTTGTTTTTCTTCTTTTTGTTCCTTTAGAATATTTTATGTGCATTTTGTGCATTTTGAGCATTTTGCAATGCTTACTGCATTTTAAACGATACAGAATTTCTCTTTCACTCATTGTCAGTCAAGTATGTATCACCTCATTATTTTATCCCTACTTACTATGTTTTTTGAATCTTCTGGGTCATACTACTAAAACAATACTGAAATAAACATTGCTGCACACAGCCCTTGGGATTAAAACCAGCTCTACAGCCATCAAGACAAATCCTGAGAGAACAACCTTCCTACCTGGTGATCCAGCTATGATCTGTCCTGTGGCCATGCCTCAGGGAATTCTGAGGCCAGCTTTCTCTTAGAACTAAATATATAAAATTACAAGTTGAGGAAAGTATTAAACAGAATGTCCTTATCCATTGTAATATCATGTCCTCAACTTTCAGAAGCCAAATCTCTAATTCTGTTACACCATATACTGAATATTTTTCCTGTTGAAAAGCAAATCATTTTTTCCCTTCATAAATGTAGTGATTTGAGATTTGTTATGCGTTTCATTCACTGCTTAAATAGAGAAAACTGTATCTTATAAATATTTTCACATTGGACATGAGTTTAAGTTTTGAGTCTGGATTTGATGCTGAATTTGTACTTCTCTGAAAGATGGGAGTCCTAGGAATTTGGGATGATGTGGGCTGCTCTTCAATATACAGGCAGAGTATCAAAGACCTGTTAAGATTCACTTGTCATGCATGTCTTTTGGAATTAAGAACAGTGTAACAATACTTTTCTTCCAAAGTGTATGATGTGAGGAGATGGAAAAAACCTACCAATGTATGTATGTGTATTTTTTTTTACTTTTAAGTGGAATCTTGACAGTTTGAGACTAATAAGTTGAAAAAGCACATTTGCAGGCTATCTAATTGTATTTTGCTTTGCTTTAAATATTGCTTCTGGTTTTGCACTCTAATGTTTTTTCACCTAGTGAATTTTCATGGAATTTCTATCTTTCACCACCTAATTTTTACCCATTAGATTTAAACGAGATCAAACCATTCTTTGTGTAAGTCTTGGGGGAAAGCTACATGAAAGTGGTAATGGCAATAATGATAAATGCTGAATCTAGCATTTCTAAGTACTTACTGAAAAAAGGATATATAAAGTATTTAATGATAATGTTATTCACATGGTTTATGTTGTTTACCTTTTGCTCATCAAAGCTCTTTCCATGAAAACAAAGCCACACAGAACTGAAAAAAATAGTAACCAGCATCACTGCACTTAAAAAGTTGCTTGTCTTCTCTTATATCAAAGACTACAAAGCCACTTATCTGTTTAAATAAAATGCCAAGATGGTGTTTGATTGTAGGAGATCACATATGGGAGAAAGATAACTTGAAACATTGCGTTAGACTGATTTTAAAATTTAGTCTTTTTTCACTTGACATAAATTCTAGTTGACTTAAATGTGCTACTTTGCACATTAGGCTGTGCATGAGCATTCCAAAGCATAATTGACTGCTGATACACATGTAGGTTTGTCATACCATTATGCATAGTCATTCAGTAATGGAGTGTAACCTATACTTTAGAGTTGTCTTTCCACAGTGTCTCAGTAATCACACAGAAATGGAACTAAAGCATGCTCTGATTTCTCCTGGAACTTGTTAATGAACAAAATGGTTGGTTATGTGTTCTTGTGGAATCCTGAAGTAACTTACACATTCAAATCTATTACACACCGGTCAAAGTACCAAAGCCTGAAAGGCAAGCAGCTCCCTTAATATGAAAAGTTCAAGCAGCTTATTCTTGCTTTCTAAAGGAGAAAAATCTTAAATCACTTTTCTCTAAGTTAGCAAGAGGTCTTTTGCTATCAGTGTGTATTGCTTTAGATTTCATTTCTAACAAGCTTTTGTCCTTGCAGTATATAGCTACTGTCAGAAACCATTTCTGTAGCTTGTGAATTTAATCAATTCAGTGTGTCTGCTGAAATTAATAAAACACCATTGAAATTCTGTTTTAAGGAATTTAATGCACTAACTGCTTCCCATGTAACTACGGACAGCTAAACTGTAAGATATGGACCCTAAATCGTAAAGCTTTAAAAAAAAATTGCACTGATATCCTTGGTTGCACTTTAACTTATAGATTAATAGATCTTTAAATTTGAAACCAAATCATTACCTTGCATTAAATGAAACAAGGCTCTTTTGAACAGTTTTTAACAAAGGGTCGAGATAATCTTAAAGGTAGATATATTCAGGCTGGAACAGAAGAAAATTATAAAATTCATATTCATGGAATGCACAAGACGTCCATCTCTAGGATTTCCTGTTCTACAATCATCTACCATCTACCATTCATCTCCTGGGCAGCAAAGTTTCTGTACAGGTATTCCATAGCAGTTCTGGACTGTGTAATCCACCTTTTTAAGTTTGTATGTGCTGTAAACATGAACCTTGCCGTAGGCAACCTGGAGTAGTGTCTCAGCTGATAGATCATTGATCTTGAAAAAACTTGCAGAAAAATCTGCACTGTTTCCTTATTGCATGTTTTCTTTTCTTTTTTTGTTGTTGCTTTGAGTTTATTAGTTGCATTGTACAGCTCACATCATGCTATATATTAGCAAATTTAGTGACCTAAAGAGGTGTCAGATCATTTGTTTGTGAGCTGGTAAATACGAGAGGTTTTACTCAACAGCCTTAATCATGCAGGCTGGAAATGCCAAAAGGGGAATTCTGATAATCTGTAAGGCAAGAGGAAATTTTGAATTTCCTTGTTTCCTTAGTTTACCTTTAAACTCATGCTAAATTCAGAATATATCCAAAAAAGCAATAATTGTTAATAAGCATTTGATTCTGAAAACCAGCAATGAAACAAATGGGTAAGTTCTGGGAGGAAGTGCTGACCAAGTAACCATAACATAACCAAAAAGATTGCAGGAATTGTTTATGGTGGTTTTCTGGCAATCGGCTGAAAAAACTCTGGACTACAAGGGTTTAGTTAGGGAGGTCTGAAAATAAGTCACTGAAGCAGTGTCCAGCAAAGTATGTTGACCTTCACACCAGTACGCACATTGCAAATAACAGTATTAGTGGAAAGAGAAGTAGAGGCTAAAATACAAAATGAATGCAAATGTGAGCAATGGAAAGCCATACACTACAAAGTGCAAGTGGCAATCAATAACTTTTTAACTAGGCAAGAGAAAGAAAATAACTCCACATGGAGTGTTGTCAGAGGCTAGAGGACCTAAGGCACTTGCAGAAAGTGAGAACAGTTTCAGTTGCAGTGTGATAGAGATTTGCTAATAACGAAGCAGGGCATTTAAAACCTCTGTGAGATGAATTTCTGAAGGAGCACAGATAATAAGAAACATGGGAGATGGAACTCAGAGATCAAATTCCATCTGCTTTCATCTCTGACTACCTGTAGTGCAAGGTCAGAATAAGGGGCAGAACCCTTTAGTCTAATTTCAACCTCTTAGACAAGCCCCTTAAAAGTAGTACCCAGAATGGAAAAAGAAACCATTCAGAGTAAGCCAAAAAGGAGTGATGAGAAACTGCACTTACCACAGCCAGGTTTCTCAGTTATTAATGGTTTTTAGGGGTTTTTTCCCCTCAGTTTTTTTATAATATGATGGGAAAGAGGTCAGATAACATGACCTCATGTCATGAATATGCAGCAGATACATAGCTCTCTTTACAGTTGATCATGTCTCTGCTATTCGTATGAACAAGAATTTACCTGTATGTAAAGAGCTTGGCTGAAGCTCACCCTGAGTAACATGTAAATTAATTAATCTGTAAAATGCAGGTGGTCAGAAAAGCATATGAAAAAGTCCGTAACTGACTAGCACAAACCTGAAAGTATCTATCCACACTTGGTTAGCTCAGTCCATAGCTCAAGAATATTTCTGTATTCATCATTGGTTCTTGGATCCAGAAGTATCTGTGTTTTAATGCTTTCTAGCATACATCATGTCTTTGTAGGCCGTATGCTACCTCTGCGTCTGAGGTACAACCACTGATATGTGTTTAGATATACTGAAGCTGTCAATGATTAGAAAATTAAAGGAATAATGATAATTGAAAAAAAAATCTGTCACTTTTCACTAATACCACAGGTATGTGCTATTCAGGCTTGTCAGTTTTAGTTTTCAACTACTGTCAGGTTTGTAATCCACCTTGTGTTCTTTTGGCCTAATGGGGCACTCCAAACAGCTGTAAAGCATATTTATCTCAAAGCCAGACCTTTTTTAGGTTTTAACCAAGACAGACAGTGAACTATAGCAGGTTGTAAGGACTTTTGCAATTCTTCTTTTTTTCTATTTTTGTTGGTTTTGCTTTATCTAGCGAAATATATAAAACAAAATAAAGATCCTTCACACAGAATGAAAACAGCACTATATAAGGTCCTTCCCTTAATCAGAGAATGAGAGCATAAACAGTTCGGCATGCTGTTTAATGCAGAGAGCACAGTCAGACATGAAAGTGAGGAAATAACTATCAAAATGGTTCAAATAGAATCTTACTGATTTCCTTTTTTCGTGTTCCAGATTTTCATCATAAAAAAACAGAGCTAAAAGGGGATCAAGGATCATTGCATTTTCTCAAAACAGGATCAACCTATTGCTACATAAACCTGGGAAGAAGCTTGCAGATTGGATGAGTCTTGGGTATGTTGAAATGCATAGTTGACAAGTAGTGTTGCCTGTGGTCTTAGAAGTTATTGAGGCTGCAGTTCTCTGGAGTTCTCAGCTTGAAGCCTTTCACTAAAACATTCAGAAACTAACATAAATCAAGTAAACAGAAGAAATTGATTTCTTTGTTTTTTTGCTGCACACAAATACTGGTCTTAAAGTAAGTCTAGCTATAATAACTTCTGAGTAAATTGCCTTTAACTTAGCCAGTTGTCTTGCTCTTTTGTCCTCATCTATGATGTACATGATACACAGTCATTTCAAATAGGATAATTGTATGTCTGCAGCTTTCTTAGCTGTAAGGCATATTATACTATACATTGCTTTCTGCCAAATGTATATTTGGCTCACCTACACATTCGTATAGACCTGAAAATGTGCAAAATTTTTAAGATACTTTATTTACCTTTATTTTGTGATCATTCATACTGAAACACGTGTGTTATTAATAGCTAGGAGAGTTCCAACTGAATTCTTTATGAACTCTTTTTGACTTACTGGATAGTGTGTCAGCTTTTCCCTGCAGCTGACATTATGTATGGCCACCACACATTGTGATGTTGTCTTTGCTCTCTAGTAGAATGCTGACATAATTGTTCATATTGCTTTTTGACTTGGGCAGTCTATGTGCGTCTGTGTGCTTTTGTACTTGCACAGAAAATGCTGCAGCTTTAATCTATGCTTTTATTTCTTTCAGAAGTATCTCATTAGATAAAGTAGTCAGTTCTGAGGAGTAGGGAATAAATTAGGAATCCCCTTCAGACCGTAATATAGCCTAATTAAACCAAGCTAAACATCACTTAATTAGACTCATATCTGGAATGAAGGTAAGGGAGATAGTGATATAAGTGAATTCATTCAATTCAGACTGTGATGTAGTTGCTGTAAGTTTGAGAATTCTGAAAGGTCATGGATTCAAGTCCCTGAAAACATAGTTCTCTTTAAAGAGGCCTTGCTATGGGAAGCCTAAAAATTAAATCTACTGAGATAGTGAGCAGTTTTGGAAGACAGTGCCAGTTATTCTCCCATCCTAATCTTTAGACTCTGCAGAATCTTCCTCTTTGCTGTTTGATGCATTGTTTACAGGAGTCATTACTGCCAAATGTTTTCTAATGTGGCTAAATGAACATCTCCAAATGATTTATGTGAGGATTTCATGGCAAATGTTGGGAAAGAGCCAAACTTCACAAAAGAGCTGAGGACCCAACAATTTTTGTTTAGACTTCTGAATAAATGACCAGATTTTGAAAAGGGCACAGTGCCAACTTTCCTCTATGCCAGCTTCTCTTAATTCTTCTCAAATAGAACTACTGGTTCTAGATAGCTTTCATATATTTTGGATAGGTACATAAATGGCAATGTACATTTTAAAAATTCTTACTCCAAGTAAAAGGAAGACAAAACGACTGTGGAGGTTATGACATAAAGAAAAAAAAAAAAAACCAGGAAGCAGAAAATATTCTAGAAGAAATATCTGACAGACAGTGCAAGGCTTTAAACATTGTAAATTTCTGTATTTTTGTCTCTTAATTCTATCTGACTGTCAGGTCAGTGCTAACATTAATAAAAAATACTCCCCAGCAATTGTTTGTTAAAGTTCTATACCTAAACAACCTTCAATTCAACAGAGTAAGGAGCTGTATGTAGAACATTTCAGTCTATACATGACTATAAAATGTCAAGAATTTTGAAAGCGATAATGAAATGCCCAATGTATTAAATGCTCTTCAGGAACTATTATAGCTAGTTATTTTATTGGGTTTGAATACCTAAGCAAGTTGTTCTGCAATTGCATGTGTTGGAACTACGTTCGTAAGTGCTTTGTGAGAAGTGATGTGATATTGTGGTGAGTAATACACAATACTGTTGTTTACTTTCTGTTTAGATTTTATACTAAATCTCCAAGGACAGCAAAGTCTTTTTGACTTGCAGTAATACTTGTTTTGTTTAACTCCAACCAGACTTCTCCCTGTGAAAACAGTTACTCTAGCAAGGGGTTTATGTAGGTTCCATTCTACTGCAGAGTATAGCCGCAGAGAAAAAATTATCTGCATAGAGAGAAACACATGTTCCTTTGCCCTCCTTAAAGAAGAGTTTGGAGAAACAAGCTAGCCACAGAATTAAGGAGGAAAACAATAATTTTGGCAGTCCTTTATGATTGTTCTGTTGCTTCCTTCCACTCTTCTTGTATGTCTAAGTCTAATCTTTCTGTCTAGTTAGGAGCTACAGCTTGATAATGAAGCTGTCAGCTAGGGAAGCTTAACTTGCTTTAATTTCCCTTTTAGGATCTGGTAGCCCCACCTGAGTGCAAAGGAGATTTGGAAAGTTCTGGCAGTTATCTTCCTTTAGCACATTACTAGTGCAAATAACAGCAGCCAAATGTGGACACAGACCTTGTTCCAGTAGTCTTTTGCAAACTTGTGGTGGAACAGGATATTGTATAATATATCACATAGGAAAATACCTGATCTCAGGAGATACAAGGACTTCCTGGAAATTGCTTAAATTGAGATGGTTTCAGACTGGGAACATTCTCATTCTTCTCACCATGTGCTGAGGCTGGTGACCTCTGATCTTCTGCTTGGCTGTTATTGCTTCCTTTCACAGATTTAGGAGAGATTGCTTTTTTACATTTAACATTCACTCTCTGGCTGCCTAGCAATATAGGACTGATCAAGTCATCCAAGAAGACCAGGCAAGATAAATTAGATGCTTAATTTGCACATCAGGGCTGCAGACAGACTAATTTTAAAAAGACATTTTGATAAAGTAAAATAGTACTGTGCACATATTAGTAATTGCCAGTTCCACAAAATTATTAATGATAGATGAGCTCTGGGCTTTGAATCTTTGCTGAAATTAATGTTTGAAGGGTAGTCCATGAAATATAGACAACAAAAGTCATTAGAAAACTTATCACATAATTTTAAATATTAAAACATTTGTAATTTATATTATTTTTCTCTATCACTATCCATAATTCTAACTGTCCTATATAAAAACAAATATAAAACACCACCACATAATACAGATAGTCACATTGTGAATATTCCTCACAGAAATGAAAAATTTATTTTAGCAAATCTGAAAACAAGTAATGTATTCCTGTACCTGCTACTATATGTACTTATAAAGGGATTTCATCTATAAACTGTGAACAGCTTAATCCAGTGTGTACCTCTTTCAGTGGTCCCCATGAGGCCTTCAAGATCCATTCTTAATCTTACCTCCTTCAGAGATCAATTTTCCTCTGCCTTTATAGTCACATAACTGTACTGTGCAGAATTTGGGAAGTGTTGCTTTGATTTAGGGTACTATGATACATAAGATGGGTAGTATGACACTGACAACCCAACGGTATGTGTTAGGTGCATACACCCAAACTGAAATTAAAAGTTACATCTATCCTTCATAGGCATTCAGCTAGTTCTTTATATCTGACACCATGCAGTTTCCTGTTGATTTTCATCTTCCATCATACACTTTTTTTACTTATCTAACTCTTTGTAAGATAAATATGCATCAAAATGGAAGTTGTTAATTCCACCAGGCATTGAGATTGAGCTAAATATACTTAAGTGTTAGGTTTTGTCATTGCCACATCTGAACTGCCTGTTACATATGGGTGTTCTGTTAGCCCTTTGACAGAATACAGATATGCTGGCATTGTTTAGCTACTTATCACTCCTGTTCTCATGCTCCTCATTGCTAAAGTACACATTATGAAAACTAGACTTTGTATTTCTCACATCTGCCTAACATTGTTCAACATCCTTTAAGGATTCCACACTTTTCCCAATATGGCCTGTATGCAGTTGTGCTTATAGAAGGATCTTTGGTGTGACTTCTTGTTCTTGCATCTGGTCTCCTTGGAGCACCAAAGTCCTTCTATCCCTTGCTAGACAGATATTGTCTTTCCACACCTTCTAGCCTTTTTTTATCTTGGAGCAAGCAGAAAGCTGAGCAGAACATCAAAAAGCTGTTTATTGTGCAGGTGTTTTCCTTGTCTATTAAATTTTGGTTTATCTCTCACTCTCCAACATATAAAAGCATGAGCAACATGCTGCTTTCTTCAGACCTGCCTTCAGACTCTGGTCCTCACCTCCTCTCCCAAGTTTTTCAAAGACTTGCCAAACAGAGAATTAGATTTGTGTGGGTCTCTGTGTCTGTGTGTGTCTGTGCACACATGTGTGTACATTAATATAATTCAGTTTGTTCAGTCCTTCCAATAACCCTTAGAAAAAGTGTTCTTGTACCTATTTTTAACAGACAGACTTTAAAATTTTTTCCCCAATTTCTTCCACAGTTTGCAAATTCTATTGTACATGAGGACAAACCTTCTGTGTATAATTCTTATAATTTTGAATTTTAATATCAGTGGAGCTGATAGCCTGCCAAATTTTTGCTTACTTTGTGTTTGACTTTTTTGTACACCTTTCCTATATATTCATTCTATTATGAATACAAAATTATATGTGCATATATATATTCTTAGTGATGTTAGTGATTTTAAAAACTTCTCAAAACTACCTTGAGAACTCTTTAGATCAGATTCTTAAGGGTATCTCTTGAAATGCAGAGAACATAAATTATTGGCCTTCTATAGAGTTGTGCACATTGTTCTCTCTGTTGCAAAGAATAAAAACTCTTTGTGAATCTCATTTACACGTTACTGAGAACTGTAAATTGCAAAGGGCAAAGAGTTACCTGGGGAGTGTTCTTCACAGCGTTTGCATGTTACATGTGTCCCTTTAAATGAATATAAATACATGTGTGAATTGTAAAATAATATAAAAAAAGAATTGGAAAGAGTTATATAAAAGGAAGTCCTGTAAATGTTTTAGCTCGTTATATGACCTTCATTTCATAACAAATAGTCCTCTGTAATGAGCCTATTTTTCGTATCAGTCAAATACTTCTAAATTTCCATCAGATTTGTGGGGCCAGACAAGAACAGCAAAGGCTAGAGCCAGCCATTAATCTTGTAGAACTTTGCCTCTGTGAAAAAATGGTGGTAGGACTAGATAAAATCCACTATATCATCAGGTGGCTCACTTGAGGTTATATTGCTAAAGCATGACTTCCAGGAATATGCAGTTTTGCTTGTGTTATGACCACGCAGGCTGACTGTGCTAGCCCACTGACTTGCACGAATCCCAACAGGTGAAATGTGCCTTGGGACAGAGTATAAACATGAGGAGACCATGGAGGAGCTGAGGGAAAAGGGAAGACCTTTGACCACACAAAGCTCCTGTATTCATCATTTAAACTCTTGCCCTTTGAATCCGCTTTTGGCCATTTGTTTAGGGCCAGTAAGAAATGGGTTTTTTATTGTCACAATTTCCCTTTTGGTGTCACTCACTCTCTGGTAGGGAATCTTAGATATTCACGATTCAGTTGTTTTTTTCTTCTCTGCTTCTGCACATTGCCCTGTCTTATTTTAACTGTCTGCCAGTGGCCCTTGATTAATATTGATAATCAGGGGCAACATTTGTTTCCTTCTTGGACAGAAACAAAATTCAGTTTTACAAGAGACAGTTAGTATCTGTTTGCATCTGCTGTAGACGTAAGGAGGTGCTGTAGATATTTCAATACCCTAAGGACATATTTATATAATGATCGCTTTTGGGCAGAAGCAATTTAAAAATCCCACTGCATACACTTGATATTTAATATAATAAATGAGGGAAAATGCAAAAGAATTGCAATAAATAAGCTAAACACTGTAGAATACTGGATCTAGTATACAATTAATAGAAAAGCAGTTGTCATAGAAAATATTCATATTTATAAAATATAGTTATACTTTGTTCTTTTTACAAATCTTTGGGGCAAGTTTGTCTTGAAACCTGCAAGCTTAAATTCACAAATTGGCTGTTCTCACTTGGATTTCTGCCATCCTAACTAAATAAATTTTTTTAACTAAATAATATTTTTAACTTTATATCTACTAAGGACAACTGAACATATTTATACAGGACATTGCAGATGAACCTTCAACATAAGGTTTGGGGTCTGCAAAGGTCTTAATCTCCTTCGTCTTTAGTCATTGTCTGTATGGTCAACTCCATAGTTCCTCGGCTTGGATTTTTTTTCCTGTTTGCATTCCACACTTAATTTCAGTTCTGCATACTGCTTTTCACAAATTTTCTACTCTTTCTGTCTGTCCCTCTGGTAATCTTGGCTTAAGATAGTAAATAGTTTTGCAGTCACATTTTGGGTTTTTATTTCCTCCACATGCATGTTTTTTGAAGTTTGATTTGCAATAACATTGGGCAGTTAAGGATGCCTGTGGAGATACATTAAAGCCATTGTATGAATTAGATATCTAAGCTCCATTAGTTCACAGTGTTGTTTAGGCATCTAATTCGTTGAAGAACTTCACTGGATCCAACAGGGGTCTATCTGTCCTACACTTTGGTAACCCTAACACTTGATCCATCATCTTCTATTTCATCACAATAGATTCTGCTCATATGTGTTGAATAGATCTTACTCCTAGGAGACTTTATTAAATGAACAGTTACAGTCACGATGAGAAATCTCCCTTATGAGCATAGTTCAATAACATTTAGTCTTCCAGTGAGTATAAAACCTACAATGAAGATTTACAGCTGCTTTCAGTACACCTATACTAGACTGTGTCAGAAGAAATTCTATTTTTTTATTAAAGCAGTGTGTCGAACATAATTCTACTTATTGACTGAGTTTTAGTAGCAATTTTGCATATTCTTTAGAAAGAAAACAGACAAAATTAAAAGCAAGAAATTTTTTTTTCTAACTTAAATAGTGTAAGGAGGAAAGCATGTTAGTAAGGAGATAGCACATTGCAAATTGATGTAAACCTTATGGTTTCTTAGGAGACTCTCAGAATTCTAGTACTTTTGAATTTATTTGTATCCACAGTTACACTGAGATTCCTTGGAACATTTAATGCAGCGCATCATTTAGGTATCTTTAGACATGATGTTTCTGAGTGGATTAGGTTTTTCCTTGTGACTATACCACTTCAAGTGAAAATACCAACATTTACAGGGAGGATGATATGAGCCATGATTTTTTACAGGAATTTAGTTTTACATATGAAGAAATATTGTAGTCAGAATAAGGTGATCATTAATTTAAGGGTGGCTCAATTTTTAAAATTTAATCTCCTTTTCAGAATAAAAAGCTCTGCTCTGAGTCACAGACAAAACAATTTTTTTTTTTCACTAACCTTTGTGGATAATGGAGAGTGTAGATTTACATTGGATGTAAGGAAGAAATTTTTTATGATGAGGGTGATGAGACACTAGAACAGGTTGCCCAGCAAAGTTGTAGATGCCCCATCATTGGAAAGGTTCAAAGTCAGGTTGGACAGGGCTTTGAACAACCTGATTTAATGAACGATGTCCCTGCCCATGGCAGTGGGTGTTAGACAGAGTGATCATTAAAGGTCCCTTCAAACCCAAAATCTATGATTTTATGCTTTTTACAAAATACCATCTATAAAAGATGAATACACCTCCTTCAAGAGCATTATTTGTGGATAATGGCTGTTGTTTTAAATGGCTTAAGGCTATCACAACTAATTTAAATTATTTACCTTTCTGGTCACTGGGATCTGTGTGAAACTGATTTGTGAAGCTTGCACATCCATTGTAGATTAGTCAGAAAAAAAAATATAAGGAAAGCAAAGCAGAATCCTGTTTCTTGTTGCTTTGTCATTCTCTCACAAAGTCATGTCATCCTTAAGTGTGGTCTACTGCACAGGAGAGTATCCAGTGTATTCAGTAAATATGCCAATATTAAACAGTAAACTTGAGGGAGCTGCTGATCCTTTGTTCCATTTGTTCATTGCTGAACTATGGAATATGATTTTGCTATAGCTGATATGCAGTAGAATATCCAGCCTTAACTAATTGGGCTTAGATTTTTAAATTAGCTGAGAGTGCTCAATGGCTTGTATTTTGCTCATTCTAGCAGGAGCAGTTTAGTGGTTCTCAGGCATCCTCAACACACTGTTGTTTCCACTAACATTCATGGGAGTGTGTTTGTCATTTTTTATGGGAGGTAGAGGGAGATTGGCCACTTCTGACATCTTCTTACAATGTTTGTAAGATCTGGAGCGCTATTCTACATTCCAGTGGATGATTTCCTATTGGTCACAACCAGGGGAGTGGTTAACTGCACAGTGGAAAGGCCTTGCCAGTTTATTAATCAGTTTGTGTTGTAAGTGTTGCTTCTTACAAGGACTTATATAATTTTTAACTAATTGTTAACATTTCATACTTTGCTGGTTAGTTACTAAGAAAATAGACTCGATAAGCAGGAAGATGCCGGTTGCGAAAAGAGCCCTTCTCATTAAGGGCCACATCTAAATCCCACTGAAATTAATAGGGAGTCCATTAGGTTCTCATCAGACCTTAAAGCAAAAAAGACTTGGCTTTTTACAGTGACATATTTATTGGAGGAGGGAAGAGGATACATAGATCCAATGAGCCAAGCAACTTGTGGTGTTGCTCTGTTGAGGTTGTTGACATTGCATGCATGCTGAACTTAGTCCCTGAATTTTAAGTGCAGGAATGTTGCAAGGAGAAGCAATGAGATATTTTGAGCTTTCTGCTATGAGAGAGAACATGTTTATTTAGTGTGTTTGTCCTGGGTTTTGCTTAGGCCAGTCTGTGTGGCATCACTAACGAGGTGGCCTCTAGAAATGTGGAACTAATATATTGTCTCATATATGTTGCTGGCATTAAAGACAACGGCTGAGCAAAGACACTCAGGGAGACTGGACCAACTCATCTATTCATTTATTTATGGCTCCTATGTAGTCCCCTTTGGGCCCAGCTTTCAGCAGCTGGCACAAGTAAAAGGCTGTGTTGCCAGCATGCTCCAGTTTGTGCTGTGAGAGAGCAAGCTTCAGTTTGTAAAGACTTCAGTTTGTAGACTGTAAAAATTCAGTAAGAATAAGTTACATGTTTAACATAAAATAAACTAAAATCTAGACAGGGAGTTACTCAAACTCTCATTTCAAATGTAGAATCCTCCCCAAAATTCCCTTTGACCTGAACTTAAGAAAAAGAGATTTGAAATTTTCATTTCAGGATAAGTGATCTGTTTAAAGCAGTGTATTAAAATTTGAGTCTTTTTTATTTTTCATATTATATTAATTTGTCTAAATCATGAGTAACTGTTGTGCATGACAGTTATGTATTAATACTGACTTACCGGAATTTAAGTTATAATAGAGAAGCCAAAATAATCTATTTCAATCACTAAGTCTGGAGATGACTTGACACATACTAAAAAATCTTCTGTTCAGCTGTCTTCTTATGGCTGATTTTTTAAAAAGTCAGAATTAATAATTTTGTCAAGACCGGATGATATTCACTGATTAAAAAGAGCAGGTGATTTCATCATGTCAGAAACAGCCACTCATTGCTTTTCTGCAATACTGTAATTTGAACAGTATTCTGCATGGATACATTGTAGGTTAATAGGCTATATGCAATGTGTTTTACACACTTCCTACTTCTCAAAAGAAAAGAAATTGCAACACTGTATCAGATTAGCTTTATGATAAAAGTATATGTTTTTTTATGAACTGTACAGTTCTTGAATATATTCTCTCAGCATCCCTATTCAAGATGTTAATTTAATGGAACCACTTGAATCATGAGTGTGGTCTTTCCATGGGTAAGTTAATTAAAGAGTTTGAAAACTAAGATTAATAAATGATTATAGCAAGTTTAGTTTCAATTAACATTATAAATGTTACCATTTTAGCAAGTAATTGATATCTGATTAGCATGTTGCAGGGTATAGTTGTTTAGATATTAATCAAAGTTCTAAACCGTGCTTACAAAATTAAAGACATGTACACAATTTTCCTTTATTTACATGGTAACTAAGCTTAACTTTTACATATGTTTGCTCAAGGCCACAACTTGTAGCATATGCTGAGATTATTATTTTTTAATTAAAGTCAATATTGCCGGTATGATTCAAAAGTCCATGGGGCAACTCATCTGCCTTTTTGACAAGTTGTGTAATCTTAACCATTAAGGAGGGTGTTTTAGCTCTGTGCGTGTTAGCTCACAGAACTACTCAGTTTTGTGTCTAAATCTGAGCACAATGGCAATTTTATTTTAAAAAATGAATCAAGCTAATTTGTTAGCAGCTTTACTTTGAAAAATGAAGGAAACTAATTTGTAAAAAATGCAGCAATGAGCCTTTGTGATGAAAAAGGTAATAAAAATGCAATGCGCACAAGCATATTTTGTACTCAGATCCAGTTATTTTGTGCTTGAGCAATCTAAATTAAATACTATAAATTCTGTCCAAGAAATGTAAATACTATGAGTTAAAATCTAGCTGCATAAAAATTCAAACTAAAAAGCAAAAGCTACCTCTAAATTTAATCTTTTATATTTGAAATCATTGGCTTTCCTACATATGATAGGAAAAACTTTGCTTTAAAGATGGTTACAAAAATGTGTCAGTAATAGAAGAAAAGAATGTTGTTTCTTATGTTGGATACGAATCATAAGAAAAAAACTTGATCTAAAGGAAAATGAGTAATTTATCTGATGTGAGGATGAGTGAAAATATCAGATCTTTCTCTTTTGTTAGAGAGCGTGCACTCCTGAGACATCCAGTCCAGTAAACTGGGTATATTACCAATGGCAAACCAGACAGAACCCTTGTTTCCCACTGAAGTGTAAAGGTAAGGATCCTGCTGTGTGTAGTCATCAAAAATCAATGGGTCTTCCAATTATTCCTAAGGAAGACCTGCAGGCATCCATGAGGAGAAGTTCATATAGGCACTTTAAAATCTGACTTTTTATTTTATATTTGCTAGTTTTTCTATTCCTAGTCCTGACTGGCATGAATGACATCACACCAGAAGGTTAAGCATTGGCCTCCTTTGAGGAATATAAGGGGACAATTCATCTCTCTGCAAGAATTCCACTCAGGAGACTGATTCAAACTGCTTTGGCTCTTTGCCACTGAGGAGCCAGAAATCTACATCCAGTGAAGGTAGTATGTAGAAGGTCTTTGGGAAGGAGTTTAACATGCATTTAGGATCTTGAGAGTCTCATCAGAAGTCTAACAGGGCTTAGTTCATTGTAAAATTAGTACTACTCAGGTTATGATCTGTGCTGGGACTGCATTTGACTTTTCTCAGATGTTGAAGAGTATCGTTCCCCTCAAATACACCTAGGCACTGTGTTCCCTGCACCCCATGGACCCTGTAAGAAATTAAAATAACCCAACAGCGTGCTATAAAACATTCAGCCCCCTTAAGGAAACTAGAGCATACCACAGGCTTATTCCCTAAATTGCAAACTCAGAGCTGACTGGATGAGGATCATTACCTCCTCCCCCAGCAAAGAAAACCAATTTGTCACATTTGGATGATTTACAGAGCAGTACTTCCCACATGTCAGCTTTTATAAGCAGCATTTGTAGCAAAACAGAAGAGCCCACTAGAACTTCAGTAGTTGAACGAATCTCTCATCTTTATTCCTTTACAAAGAATAAACAAAAAATCATTTCAAAATTTGAATGGTATGGGAAACAGGGATTAACTAGGCAGTAAGTGAAAGTGAGCTACAGCCTCGAGCAAATTTGTAATTAGGTAAGTTACAAACACTTCAATAATGAGAAGTATAATAGAAATTCTGACATGTCTTGTACTGTAGAGAGCTTGTGGGTACCATTGTAATAAATGAACAGAGATCTATTTGATTTTTTCTTAAAAGTGAGAAGCCCCAAGAGTCTTGTGTTACTTCATTTAGTGCTTGGTGAGGCTGTTTATATGAGACTTTCCCCTACATTTTAAATCACTTATTGCTGCTTTGGCAGTGTCTGTTAGATTCCATTAGATTCATTAGCTCTTCTAAAGAGCATTGCACTGTGGAAATAGCTGAAACAGCTGCCCTGTGTAATTTTGTTATTGCTTTAATTTACTCAGAATTCTGTTTTAACACTCCAGCTGTCAAATACAAAGAGGAAAAAACAATCAATATAAAAGCACTTTCTACCTTAGTATTCTTACATGTACAGTTTGTGGGATGATATGTAAAAAAAACCTAAACAAATGTATCTTTGCTATTTTCCAAGAGATTTCTTGGAGCTGCTGGAAATAGCGCCTCTCAAAATGCCTTCTGTGGAGCACTTCTCTGTGGGGTGAGTTCTTCTCCTCTGCCAAACTACTTCTCTCATGCGGTGAAACATCTGTCAGTCTCCAAGCCAAGCTGCATTCTGTCCAGTACCACTTGTTCACTCTTAGATTTTGGCTAAGCAGGGGTCACAAGATCTAGACATGTGCCGCACTGGTGTCCTTAAAGCTTTTTTTGCAGGAACATGGATGTCGTGGTTTAGCCCCAGCCTATAAGGTTCCATCGATTGTCTTGGTGCAGCTGCAGATATGTTGCTGAAAATGGGTGAATCCATTATGTAAAGCTCCTTTGATTTGTTAACAAAATTCTTCATGTGTAAAAATGTGTATTCTTGTTGCTTACAAGAATACAGAATTGCTTACTTTTTCTAGTTCCAACCAGATCATACAGTGAGAAAGTGCAGGAAATCTCCTGTTGTTCTTGAATACTGATTAGAACTACAAAACTACAGTACAGGGTGTAATGATGACAATTAGTCTGGCAGTAGTTCAGGCTCAGGATCTCTCACTGAAACTATGTGAAGCTGACTAATGTCAACTTAAAACTCACATCCTTGTTACCAATAAATTACAAATGCAGCTACAAAAGGACTAAATCCATAAAAGAATAGCTTTTTTTCCTTAATCTTTTTTTTGGCAAAAAAAGGAGAGATTTTTCCCTTGTATCTTTGTTTCATTTCTGGTACCTTTTTAGTGAAATGAGGCAGTCATCTTAAAGGAGACTTTAGGATGAGTCTGAGTCTAGTATTGCTCTATTTCAGCCTTCTGCCTGAAATCCAGGCAAGTCATCTGTAGCAGTTCAGGGCTGAGTGAATAGATGAAAGTTTCTCCCAAAACTATTTTGAGTAGGTTGCTAGTAGGACTCACTGGGGAAGTGAATCCAGGGAGTATCTTCAGCTGATTGAAACAGTCTATGTGTAACTTCTGGAGAGGAGAAAGCATGCCTGCTCTTTCTATAAGCTTTACAAGGTTATCTAATGTAAATTGGATATTGGAAAATAATCAGACAGAGGTTTCTCTGCCAAAGTTATCTGGGAGAGGGAGTGAGACTTCCTAAAACTGACAGAGATTATTCTCTTTTATAAATGTTTCTGGTTCTCAACTGGAGTATGGAATAAAAATCATAATGCATGATCTGAATAAATAGAAGAATCTGATAAAATATTTTAATTTTAATTTTCTCCAAGGATTTAATGTGGGTTATTTTATTTTGAGTTATATGTTCTCTAGGAATTGGTTCAATAAATTAAGCTAATGTTTTTGATGTTTAATAATATTCTACGCATTTTTTTCCTGATATTTTTAAATAAACAATTCCTTCCCTCTTCTCCCCTCCTTTCCCCCAAAAAACTTACTTCCACAGAAATAGTTTGCTTAAGATCTGCGCAGAGCATAAAATTAAATAACATCTGTCAATGATGCCAACTTCTGTTTGGTAGACAAATGATTTTCAGAAGTGTAAGCTGTCAGCTTCAGAGAAGGACCATTTGCAGATAGTTACTGAAAATCAACATGCAACCCACAAGAAGGTGAGATTTATGGACATGTATGACTATATCTTTTAGTGACACACCTCTAGATGATCTTGCTAAATTATGCTGCTGTATGTCCAGCTGCTGAAGATGGTACTTGACAGTTGAATAATGACTTAAGCTTGGCACATCAAGTTGCTGTATTTGAGAGAAGAGGGAACTACAGTTGCTTTTTTCTTCTTCTCTCTGATCTCCCTGTAGGTCTTCCTTTTTTTTTTTTCCTTCCTTTTCATCTTTTAGGTGCACATGCCATGTTGAATGCTGGTAAGGCAATACTAGATCTAAAACCAAGTGACCACTTATTATTTCTTCGTATTTCTTCAAATTTCCAACCACTTAACTTTGGAATGCCAGAAGTGTATTTGTAGCACTATTCTGTTTCCCTGGTGGGGTTACCATCAGGCTTTCAGGAATATCCACGTTGCCTGGATGTCTCTATCTGTCTCATAGTCTTTTCTTCTTTGAGTAACTTAATTGGCAATATGGTATTATATGATTATAATTTGGAACATAAATAAAGCCTTACATAAGTTTTTAAAATGAGCTGCCCTGGAAAATATGTATGTGTACATTAAATAGAACAAAATGATAGATATGAACACTTCATGAATGGTCACCTAAAGGTTTCTAACTCTCAAGACACATCAAAGAATCACTTCATATCTAAGTTATATTTGCCCTTATTTATTAAAGCCTGCACCTGTATTTGTTTTGCATATTTCACGGTGGCATTTTGTCTACCTCTCAGCAGTAGGAGTGGCAGCAAATGCAAGTGGGCTGATTCTGCTCTCTTTTTCTTTGGTATAACATGTCAGGATCTGATTCAGTAACTGCACTTTCTCAATCTCCTCTTTTTGTTTTATATTGGCATTTCTTTCTTAATATTTGCAAGTATTTAATCATATTTTATTCAGCTCTTTTCTGCCACCTTGTAGAATTTGCTTGTAGAGGTATGAGATTATTGATCAATGCTTCTGACTAGCCATAGTATCTGGGAATACTATTTAGATAGGTAACATGAATGGGAAAATACCTCAATGAAGTTCAACTGTTGATAAACAAATACTAAGGTTACTTTAATGTAAAACCTAAAGCAAATTACTGAAGTCAAAGCCATAGCTTAGCATGAAAACTAATGCCAAAGGCTGGGATTTACACTGTGACTGGAGGATGGTAAGTCCAAGTCCATGCTATTCTACAGTAGGAAAGAAAAGATACAATTGATTTCTTAAATTCTCTTGAATCTCTTACAAAGACAGACTTGATAAAGGGCTTGATGGTGTTCATGCTGTCCATGGCAAACTTCCCTGGACTTTTGTGAACACAAAAGTTCCATTGCTATCTTTCCTATAGGCAGATTACCAGTACTTTCTTGAACAAAATTACAAATTTAGTCAGTAGTTGTGCTTAAGGTTTTTGTTCAGTCATTAAGGAGATAATGAAAGTTCTAGAATGCTAATCTAAAAAAGATGTTAACAAACCCCTTTAATAGCAGATATTGTTCTTCCCCAGAGAGCTTTACTCTATAAGATGACTATTATCTCTATAACCTGAGTTTCAACCTGTCCATTTGCTATTTATTTCTTCAAAATTAATTAACGGCCTCTTTGGAAACAATCATGTGATTTCACATCCCAAACCAGTGAATTAAGAATGCTACCATTGTGCCTTCTTATGGGTAAATGCATATTTTCCAAGTAATTAAGTGACTTTAAAAGCTTTCAGATATTACAGTGATGCAGTGCAGAGAATACAGACAGACCTTTTACTTCTCATCGTTAATAAGTCTTCAAATGTTAAACTTTATATTTCTACTGTCAGATGCAAATGTTTATTTACATCTTCCTCAATAGCTGTCATGTTAGTGTCACTCTCTCCTTATTTTTTCTTTAATTACCTTTCAACATATAGTCTTGAAGATTAAAGGCCAAATACCTTTTTTCAAAGGTCATGCTTAACTGGCAGTGATGTTCATTACAATTTTCTGAAAGTCAACTCACTTGTCTTAATAGATGAATATGTTGTCATAGCATAAGTATGCAACACATGAGTAACTAGGATATTTTGTAATTTTCTGCTGTGCAAGTTTCCAACACATCATCTTTTAACATTACTTCCTAGTCAGAAGACCTACTTACTACCCAATATGTTCAGAATTAAGGTTAAGGTATTTCTAGTGTGAACAATCCAGAAATGAATATGAACTTTAATCAAGTACTTGCAGGGATATAAAACTCTGCCCACCCCCCCACCCATTTGTTTCTAACAGACTTAAGGTGCTCAGCTTCTGGCTCAAGGCAAAGCCTACCTTAAGGTTTTCTATTTTGTTGGGGATACGATGTTTTTTTTCCCCCATGATGTTCGTTTCTCTGTTGCTTGCTAACAGCTAAATAAGCAGGCAGTGGTGCAAAAGAAAAGCATGCCACTGAGATATGCTATAACATTGTCCAGTCTTTGCTATTAGAATAAATGATTAGGAAATCAAGTGGTAAACTAAATACTGATTTACCTGGTTCCTCAGAATTGTTGTTGCTGATAATCTCAGTATTCTTTGTAACATTAGTTAATCACCTCTCCAAGATTGTCAAAGGACAAATTGAATATAGAAAGTTAAGATATTTAACAAAGATATTTAACACCATAAGAGTTCACTGGTCTGCATGATTTGGGGAATTTGGAGAGCATCAATTATCACTTTATACTTGCTGCAAACTCATCTGTTTCCAGTCCTTCAGGATTCATGAAGTATTGATCATAGTATTTTGTCACCACTAGATCAGCTAGGGGAAAAATTAAAACCAGAGAAACCTATACAGACTGAACTGGGACTGACACTTAACATCTACAGACTCATCCTGTTTAAAAAGGAACTTCTGGACAAAAGGCAGATGTAGAAGAACGCTATCATACCATTAAAATCAGGTATTATTTTCTGATGAATTTTTGGGCTAAGATTCTTTACTGATTTTATTACTACTCAGCAGTCTGTTTGGGAAGCACACTGATGCTTATTTTGTTAAGAAAGCTGGTTAGGATTTAAATTGTTTCTCAAATCATTTGACACTTTGAATGGACCTGTGCCATTTAGTAGCTTTTTATGGATACAGCCAGAAATGGTTTGATAGAGATATTTTATTTTAAAAGATTTTTGTTTAAAATACAGTAATTAGATTTAATTCTTTAGATAGGTTCTTCATAGAAGGTATCACCAAGGAATCCCCTTAAAGATAAAAAGCTGTTTCAGTAAGTTCTTGAGCTTCCATTTCTGGGAACTTCAGAAAGCCACAAGGGTGATGCCTGGAGGATACTTTCAAATAGCATTTCTGTATATCAGATGCTTTATTAAATGCTCTAAACATACCATTAGTTTTTCCCAAATGACTTTAGCATTATGCCACATATGGATGAACACTGATTTTGTTGTTAAATCGGTCACAAAGCTGAAAGATGACATTTACATAACTTAAGTGATGTACAGGAGATGATATATATAGAAACACATGGAAAACTACTTTGTAGATTTTCATTTCATCTTTTTAATGGCAAGTTTCTTAAATTAGTATTTGAAATATTTTAGTATGCATATGATGCTATATATTCTCAGCATGCAAGATATTCAAGTACCGTCTTTGCACTGTTATCACGTTTCATAATAAGTTTGCAGTTCATCAAATGGCGGTAGTTTGGCATAAAAAATATGGATCTCATAAAATTTGTGATAGATGCAGGTGAAGAATAAAAGACAGTTGATATTGGCAGCTAAAGGCTTATTCTGTGTGACTGTGAAGGAGAGTTAAAAGGTAGATATCAACAACTTTTTGAAATCTACAAGAAAGATTGTAATCGTACTTAGTTCATTATTCATCAAAGAATGAATCTGACAAAAAAACTCAAAGGTAAGTGCATCTAGTCTGTAAAATGTCAAGACTAAAACAGTCATTCCAATAGTTATTGGATAATCTTTCTACTACATACCTATATTTATTTATTTACACTCTTGATCTTGTTTTTAATTTCTAATATACCATTCTTCAAAGAACTGTAACATTTCTTCAGGATGTTACAGAATGCTTGTATGATGTCTGTAAGACACTCCTCAAATTTTTTGAAAACCTTGATAAAAAAAGACAGAGCTACTGGATGCAGTGAAAAGTAGTTAAATATTCCAGTGACTATAAAGCTACTATTATTCTGACAAGAATATGTCTGGATACAGAGCTTTATCTCCAGATGATGGTGCTTTTTGTCTTGTGTGTGATACCACTCAGGGCTGCAAGGAGGGATTTTTCATTCCTTTTACAATAGGTCAAGACACAGATAGGAAGTACAATGAAGGAGTCCCAGCTCATAAAACTTTCATTCACAAAGACCTGACAGTTGATGATTTATCAAATTTTACATCAGACACTTTCATATTACGGTGTGACTAAGTCTTTTGTAAATGATGTGTCATGCTGCTGTTTCATCAGAGCTAATCTACAATTTCGTATGTTTCTTGTTGTATCTGATTTATTTTTTCTGTGTTATATTTCAATAATCTTTCCGTAATTACATCAAATGGGGAAGATATAGAATGGGGAGATTTTATACCAGGTAATAATAGTCTAGAGGTAGGAGACCTAGCATGATTATGGACAGATGAAAAGTGTGTGACTAGGGGAAGAATGAGTAATGTGTAATTTACTATCATTCATAGAGTCAGTTGTCTACACTGACTCAAATACTGTTCCCAAATCTGAAAAGGTAGCATCAGCAAAAAAAGAATTCAAGCTGCTTCACTTGGATCTAATTTTTCAAAACCTCATAGTTTGAACTGAAAATACGTGGGTTTACCTATAAGAGCAAATGCACCCACAAGGATAAAAATTTGAAATTCCAGGAGCTTGTGGATTCATTGATGAATTTAGGTCTGGGATCTTCTCTAGTTTTAGGACATTGTCAGCCATGCTCTACTGCTCAAACTTCACTTCTAGGTTACAGTAGCCTTCATTAATTATTTTAGGACATTTTTTGTGCTTAGTTGGAAATCTCTGTTCAAAATAATTAATTAATTTTCATGCATTTTAAAATCATATACAAGTTAACTAGATGGATAATAATTACTAATTTAAATGCTTAATTAGCTTAAAACACTCCAAAGAAGAGGTAATAAATTGTAAGTTATGAAGAAAAATTACATATGGATTCTTTGGACAATATTTTTTTCCTTGGCAGAAAATGCAACAATCACAATCAGCCAAAGAGGAGGGATACAGACTACAAAAGGTTGAGATGACACAAATCCAACAAGGTGAATATACATATGAATAAAAATATACAACAAAGTATTTCCAAGTTGCCTGGTTGGATGATTAAACTGGCAGACACAGTACACTGTGCATTAACCGTATACCACACAGTTTCTTCTGTTTGTATCATACAGAGCCATGAAAGCCAATTTAGTTTTTAAACTAGATCAATTTTCTTTCTTAAGCAAGCTGAGGTAGGGTCACTCATCAGTAAACCTCTGTCAAATATTTTTTTTTAGACTGTCCAGCTCTGCTCTTTAATGGCATCATTTTGAATTAGACCTTAATGTTATGTCACTATAAATTAGCAGCTTTAGTTTGAATGTGGCCATAAAGAATATTATCAAGCCAGAGTAAACAGTCTTCTATCAAAACAAATCAGTCTAGGTTAGAAATAGCAATGTCACCAATGCTTTTGTCTGCTTGGTTTTCATTGTATTATTGGCTGTATCTTTTAAAACTAAACAAAAGCATGTCAATGTTACAAAACTATTGTTGTATATTTAACACAATATATGCAGAAGCGTAAAAATATTTAACCTCATATTGCTTTGCATATGCTTCTCTTTTTCTGATTAATCCCATGAGTTCAGAGTTCTTATAAACCAGGTCCATGCTGTTCCCCTGCAATCAGTAGTTGTTATCTTGCTTTGCTCAGTAAACATAAACCTGAGGTAGTTCACTCCTTTTTGCCCCAATTTCATTCGACCCATCAAGTTGCCCTGTGTTCTGACAGGCAGCTCAGTAGCGCTACGCCAGATGTCACATGAATCACTGGAGCTTTCTTAATGTCATTGTTTAGTTGTAGGAAACCCGGTGATATCTTTCTCTTGCCCAAATAGTATCTCTGTTTATTCTCAGAGACATTGGAAGATGAATGTGTGTGTACACACATAATCACATATTGATTTCTGTGCAAAATGTTTGTGATTTACTTACGGGAGAAATAATTTAAAGCAGTTTTCCCAGGGATTGTTAATTCTAAAGAATGAGTTATTGGGTTTGGAATTCTGTATCTTTATGTAGTGGAATCCAACTGAGAATGGTTGTGGGTGAGTTATGTGCCAGATGGCAAAATTTCTCAGCCTACTCAAAGTCGATTGTTTATGTGCATTTCCTACTACATACTGCAGGGAAAAAAATCTGTAGAACCTGCAGTTGGCAACTGGTAGTCAAGGAAAAAAATCAGCTGAATTGCCATTTGTGCCTCTAAATAGTCCCTAGTAAATTGAACAGAGCCTTTCTGAGCTGTCCGTTAGACAAATAAGGGTTGAAATCAATGGAAATTAAATTAATGTCATTTTGGACTGAACATCTATTCCTCAACAACACAGAACTATATGGAATTGTGATGGAATTAAAAATACATATAGGATCTGATCCATCCTAAGAAAACAAAATCAATGTGAAAATCTAGTTCTTAACTGTATAATTACCAATTATAGTACTGCCTTACAGACAAAGAATGAGCCAGCTGTTACAGCACTAGTCTAGAGCTTCAATAGCTCAAATCGCTCTGTGCTTTATCACTGACTTGCAAATTGAAAAAAAATCACTGACACAAATTGCAGGGGAAGAGGTGAACTTGTCAACTTTTAAGTAGAATTATTTCAAACTTTTTTTCCATTTACTTTTGAGTCTTGTGGTGGTTCAAGACAAAACAATCTTTATATTGAAAAAAATAGGGAAGTCAGTAATAAGAAGCAGAAATTGTGTCTATATTTTGCTACTGACTCCAATCTGGAAGCATGGGGGACTGGGGGACTGCAATGCGTACGCTCCAGATTTATCTGTGCAGTGAAGAATTCACACATGCAAGAAAGATATTACAGTTGTAAAATACTGTGTTCTGCTGAGAAGCATAACAAGAGGTACTGTGTATTATAACTCAGACATAGCTATACGTCATTCTAGACCTAAGCAAGCAAGAAAAAACACATGGGTCTGTGCAATGCCAAGTGGACTTTCAGATTGTTTCCCGCCATCTTGAGGACATCTCCAGTGTGCTCCCTTCAGCCCTAGAATCCTTCTGTCCTGCTGGAACTCTCCTATGATTCGCTGATCCGACAGATTAAACCCTGCAAGACAGGAATGGTTTTTTATTTCTGAAACTATAATTTATTGTGTGCACATTCAGCAATTCTAATACAAGTAGGTCTGATGTCATTAAATGTCTGGAATTTGTAACTACTTTCAGAATCTGATCTAAAGAAACTTTCAAGTGTCAGGATTCACACACTGATCAGGGCAAAAATATTGCTCATGGTTACACTGGTGAAATTCATAGAAAGCTATTTATTAAATTATGATTAAACTGTGTAACGTAACAGAATTCGGACCAAGTTATTTGAAGTGGGACCCTAAGTCAACCAGAGCTTCGGAGTGTTTATAACTTGATCTTTTTCCATAAGGAGCTCTCAAGAAGAACAGAAAAATTTTTAAAAGAAAAAAAAAGAGAGAGAAGATAGCCTAATAAGACTATAAATGTAATGAAGAACAGAAAAATTTTTAAAAGAAAAAAAAAAAAGAGAGAGAAGACAGCCTAATAAGACTATAAATGTAATTAACTTTATAAAGAAAACTCAGCATGAATAGGTAGGATAGAATCCAAACAAAATGGGTTTTAAAACAAAACAAAACAAAACAAACCTTACCCTGTCCTTTGTGTCTAGCAGATCAGGGTAGATCATGAAAACTCAGCAGTTTTATATGCTACAGCAAGCTCATACTACCTATTTTTGAAGATCTCTAAGAACTATTTATTTACCAAAATGTTGGAGAAAATAGCCATCCTTTTTTACTATCAGATTTTAATACCATATGATTCCTCTTAGGTTTATAATGGCAATCAGGTGAAAAATAATAATAATATGTAATGCCTCCTGGACAGTTTGAAAAAAGAAAGATGCATCACAAAAGTCTGGAAGTCATTCCAGTGATACAAGAAGGATACCACCTTACTGTCACTGTTTCTAATTAACAACCACCTAACTGTCACTGTTTCCAATTAACAGAGGAAAATATAGCACAAAACAGTACAAATAGCAGATGGTCGTAAAAAGGCATAAAGAAAACATGAGCAGCATGAGAACTGATTTTTCAATAATTCTGATTGTGCTAAAGATATTGGACAGTACTGCTTTTTCTCTTGGTAAAACTGAAGTGACAAATGATAGAGTGAGAAAGAGAAGAAGAAGAGTTAGCAAATTAGTTTCAGCAATGAACTTTGTGCGGAATATGTTAACATTTTGGAGATGAGATGAATGATTTTATTAAAGATCTGAGAATGCTTAAGAACATATTTTAGAGCATAATGTTAATATCTCTTTCTATCTTGAGTCTTCCATTTATATTGGTTCTGAGATTTGCTGTTCTGTGCTTAAAAATAACAATAACATTTCAAATGTTATAAATTGATTAGTCTCTCCCCTTACTCTTTTATTTAATGTATTCTATATTTGGTATTTATATACTAGGAAAGGGAATGGTGACCTCTTACAAAACTTACTTTACAACTCGTGTGAGTTCTATAATTTTCTATTTCTTCTTCTTCTATAAATTTCTTATTTCTATAAGATCCAAGATTTATGTTTTCCAGACTATGTAAGAAAATGGAAATCCAAACTTTGAGAACACAGTGGAAACAAGATACCAGTTTCTGACTGGTCAGTTTCTAACATCTTTTCCCAAGTCTGTGATTTACATGACAAATGCCAGCATAAAATAATATGAAAAATAGTATTAAATGGTAAGTGATAGAGTCATGTGTTTTCAAAGTCTGTTTTACATAGCAAGGTTGATAACTCAACCTTGAATTCCGTCTGGTCAGCTGGTTTTAATAGGTCAGTCTAACAGTTATTTTTCAATGGCTGATATTAAAACAGTTGATGGGCTTGGTTCTCTTTTGCATCATACAAAACATTGTCCTAGCTCTAAGGATGTTTGAAAAAAATCAAAGGATTAGATGGGTAGAAGGTTGCCCTCTCTTTTTTCAAAAGCTTTCACTTGCTGTTACTGTTAGGTCCGTAATGATCTGTTGTCAAAAGCAGTTGTGCCCATGATCACGTTTGCTACATCACTGCTGGGTGTTTTTTGCTCCTGTGCTTGGGAAAGATGCTGGGTTTATATTTTTTTCCTAGCTCAGATTTGCTCTGTGGTAATTTATTGCAAAGGAGTAAAAAGCAGCTCCTCGTGCCTAAGCATTCAGAGTTCTTACACAGAGTTATTAAATTTATCATTTAAGTGTACATGAACTAAGTACTTTAAATAGAATTTTTTAAGATCAGTTTTCAAAAGCTATGAAACCCATTCTTTTTAGTGCCATTTGCAACTGATTAAGATGTATTGTACTTAGGAGTTATAATGGTTTTGAAAACTGGAAAATCTTTTAATAAATACAACAAAGTTAAATTCATAGTATCTATATAATACGAATTTTTCAATTATTTGGCTAAAATGTAAAACAATCAAACTGTTCTGAAGACAAATTCTGAAGGAAAAATCAGAAGTGCTTAATTTTTATATTGTTTTGATCACAAGAAATATTTCAGTATTTTTCAGACCGTACTGTCTTGTTCCAGTCCATTTATTTACATTGCTTTTGAACTGTCCAACATTAAATTGCTTATCCCTGTAGTCCTTGCCTAATGGGAGCACTGATTCAGGTGCACCTATGAAAATTCATGTTACATGATGGGAGATACTGTTCCTCAAGGACAGATGCTCATATAAGGTAAAGGGGATTAAAGGTATACTCCAGGTCCATATGGCAAGGCTTTGCATTTAGTAATGTGCAAAGATAGTGAGAAATTAAGACTTCCCCAGCATTTAAATAATGCACAAGTTGTTTGATACTACTGTGGATGATTTTATGAACTACTGTATATGACACTATTTCAGAACTACTAGGGTATTGCTACTTTTCATACTAAATATTTTTACAGAATTTTGACATCTTGAGAAATATTTAAATAGAGAATTTTAAACTGTTATCAGTGGAGAAACTTTCCAGAAAGTGTTATTTGTTTTAGGACTTTTTAGGTTGCCTAATCACTCTGTCTTGCTTTTCTTCCTGCCTATAGTTATAATTATAATGTTCAACTTTAATTCGACATAGTGGTCAGTGTTCAATTCTACACCTTCATCTCCATCAGGCTATCTGTTATGTTTTTGTTTTTGCAATATTTGCTTATATTTGTTTTGCAGTATTTGCAATATTGCTTTTGCAATATTTTGCAATATCATCAAAATGTATTTTATGTGAAAGTGAAGAGGTTTTAATTCTTTAATCTCCTACAGGCCATTGCACAGTCAAGAGATTTCAGATGATGGAGCGTCGGCTCTGTTTTCTTTCCGGATTTTACCAGAAGTAGTTCAGAGGTAATTACATTTCCTAACAAAAAAAGCAGAAATTTTAACTTGAAAACAGTCAGAAAAAGGCTTGCTGGTGCATATTTAGTCATTCAAAGAAGAACTGAAGTTTTTTTTAATGTCAGTTTCAAGGTGGATGTTTCCAGTTGGGAATGCCTTAAGTTTAAGGAAAGAGTTACTAAAACATGTTTTTATTTCAGCTAGCTATCCATGGACATAAAGTACCAGTTATAAAATTTATGGTTTAAACTATTGTTTTTAATCTAATGGTCTTAAAGTATTTCATTAATATCTATGTTTTTGCTACATTTCATAGAGGTGTGCTTTTATTGCTGGGCATCTTTTCATTTCTCCCTTTTTCTCTCTCTGTGTATGAACACATACATGGGGTTCTCATGTTAAAATGATAATGTGATAATAAGTGATAATGTATATCACTTATTATTATGTTAAAATTCCTTAACATGATAATAAGTGATATACATTAAATGTAGTAATGTATATATGAAAAGATAGCAAAGCAGGAGGCAAATTATAAGGTAAGAACGCTTCCTGAGATGTGTCATATTCATGTGGAAATACAGAGTATTTCTGCAGTATCCCTGCTTTCCTAAGTTCCAAAATGTTTTTAAATAACTCATTTGAGTTATCCCAACACCACCATCTGTGAGAATAGAACAGATTTTATTCTTGGTGTATCTTGTAATGGCTCATCTTTGCCTTTAAAACTGTCAAAATATTTTGACAGGTGAAGAATCCGGTTCCAGGGATCTCATGAGTTCGTAATAGAAAATTACTGAGTTGTTCTTGTCAGAGAAGTCCCAGTTCTTTACTTTCAGCTGAATATTCTTTGCTATAGATGGAGAAATATATTAATTTTTTTATTAATTTCAAAGGAAACTGTATTCTGTTGCATATTTTCATGTTTTGGATCTTTTCTAAGTCAAAGAAAAAATACCACCTGCTTTTCTATTTTTATACCACTTTATAAGCATTAATCTAAGCAAACTTCCGTGAATTTGCTTTCTTTCTGCAATTAGTAACTGTATTCAGGACAGTTCAATTGCAATTAAAAGCAAGAATGGTTGTCTTAATGCACCTGTTGTCTGGCACAATAGAACCTATCAGCAAGAAAACATGGTTGAGTCTGAAAGCAATCCACCTGGCTGTGTTTCACTTCCCATATGGGATTATTACTTTGCACATGATTGCCATCCCAGTCAATCTGCAAAGTGTATGAAAATGTCAGTGGAAAGCTGCAATGGTTACTGGGGTTATTAAGACCAAATTACAGATTTATAAAATGGCAATTAATTGTATATTAGGGTTGAATAAAAGCAATTTGAATGTCACAGTACATGTAATGACATTAATAAGAATGTCTTTAAGGCAAGTCATACAATACAAGATCTTCATATGCATAAAATCATACATTTCCTCTATTTGCATCATCTTTTCTAAGCAGGAAAAAACTAGTTAATACCACATGAACGAGAAAATAAAACCTTAGTCAATTAAGAGTCAGTCTATCTATCTCATCATTGACACTTGTAAAACATAAAGCAAATCAAGTTTTTTAAATTATGAAAGCAGATTATGGACATGAGATTTGTAATTCTCAAGAGCCCACTGGGAAGTAACATCAGGTAGGAAGTAGGACACATTTATGAGGACTTTCAAAGTGGTATGTAACATCATTATTATGATTGAAAAATGCACATGAGGATCTGATAACGTGAAGAATGTAGTTTTATTCTCTCTGTAGTAGGTAGTGTTTCCTATTAAAATCAGAGCTACCCTAGAATGGATCATGATTGCACTGTACAGACCACCCCTTCTGGACAGACTGGAGTGTTGGGCAGAGGCGAACCTCATGAAATTTAACA
>NW_010531037.1:43963-63691 GCF_000687285.1 Phaethon lepturus | reverse complement strand
CTCCTGTGGGAGGGACCCCATGCTGGATCAGTGGAAGAGTATGAGCAGTTCTCCCCCTGGCGAGGAAGGAGCAGCAGAGACAATGTCTGATGAACTGACCACGACTCCCCTTTCCCATCCTCCTGTGCCACTCTGGGAGAGAAGGTAGAGAAAGTTGGGAGTGAAGTTGAGCCCAGGAAGAAGAGACGGGTGAGAAGAAGGTGTTTTAAGATTTGGTTTTAATTCTCATTATCCTACTCTGATTTGGTTGGTAATAAATTAAATTAATTTTCCGGAAGTCAAGTGTGTTTTGCCTTTGATGGTAAGTGGTAAATGATCTCTCCCTGTCCTTATCTTGACTCATGAACCTTTCATTGTATTTTCTCTCCCCTGTCCAGCTACACAGGGGAGTAATAGAATGGCTTTGGTGGGCAGCTGGCATCCAGTCAGACTGGGTTTACCTTAAGAATACTTGTCAAGGGAGGAGTTGGAAAAGTCTCCTTATAGCCTATGCCTATGAGGCTCTGCACTAAGAACAAAAAAGATCATAAGATCAGTTCTTCAGGACCATGAAGTAAACCATAAATGGCAAGCATCTCTGTGTGAAGTTTTACGAAAATATTTGCTTTGTTTTAGTACAAATTTAGATGAAATTATGTTATACGTTAGAGATTGCAATATTTAGATTTTAAGTAAGGCCATGTGTTTGCCTTTTTGTCACGATTGTAGTATGTTTGTTTTATTCCTTTATCCCTTACCACCCATTGAATGCACTATTTTGAACTTTACTGAATAACAGATTTCATGAGTGTTGAACTTTATTTCTAGATGCATCTAGTAATGACATAAATAGGTTTTAGTGGGGGAGAAGAATTGGAACATGGGTTTTACTTTCCTTGGAAAGTAAGAACAGAAACATCTAAACACTGGACATAACATGACATTCAAACCTCCTTCCATTTTAAGTTCCATATGTCAGTTACCCATTCTACTTGCAAAGGTTAATTTTCAGTTTCTCTAACATGTATCTGTGTAAGCTACATGCATAACCATGTGCAGAAATAATTTATTCACACTCAGATTGGGTATTAGGAAAAGTTTCTTCACCAAGAGAGTGGTCAGGCATTGGAACAGGATGTCCAGGGAGGTGGTGGTGCAATCTCTGGAAGTATTCAAAAAAACATGTGGATGTGGCACTTCGGGACATGGTTTAGGGGGCATGGTGGTGTTGGGTTAATGGTTGGAATTGATGATCTTGAAGGTCCTTTCCAACTTTAATGATTCTGTGAATCTGTGATACCTTAATTTTGTGTAAACTGAATAAACAAGCTACACCTGGACTGCTTTAGTATTTCACTTCAATGTTTTCAATATAGCATCCACACATAGAATTAAGAATTTCACAGATGAGAACTGCTGGGCATTTACTGATAATTGAGTGGTATCTGGTACAGAATATAATGATTATAGCTGGCAAACCTTTCTAGCTGTGTGTTGAATATTTTGCTTATAACTACCTTCATCCTCAATTATACTTTCATTCTGTGACTATAGATTTATTTTAATCACCCTAATCAAACACTATCACATACTAATTGTTCATTATGATTGCAGGGTATCTTTACAACATCAGATTTTCAACTTCTATGATTTTCAACTCTGACTTAATTGCCAAAGTTAATTAAATTAATGGGGGATTAAGTTACCTTAGCTAAGATGATGACATACAGATTTACTGTTCTTTCAATAAGAAAGTCATTAACACTCATTAGATAAGCTTCATGATTGCTTTGCAGTACAACATTGATAGATGAGTGCATATCATGGGTTGTCTGACTGTAAACAAAATGAAGAATCTAGTAGATCCCTAACTACTTTTAAGGTGTAGTAAATGATCAGAACACATACTTTTCAAGACTTAGACATGTATGAGATAGTACTGTGGTGACAATTTTTTTTTAATTCCCCTGCATATTTTTTTTCTTTGAAATTTGATTTTCTATATTAAGTATCTTATTGTTACACTTGAGAGCTTAGTTTTGTCACTTCCTAAAGGAACACATTTGAGAGCTTGATTTTGTTAATTCTTAAGGGAACATTACTATTCATTGCAATGTACAGCTTTCATCAGTTTAGCAATAACATGTTTCATTGCAGTGGGATGAACCCCATGGAGTTGAAGCAACATTGAATATAAACTCTATCTAGAACCTGAACAACAACACTGAAATGGCCTTCCCATTTCCCTGGCTGCCACTGTACATAAAACAACAGAAAGGATAGAGAGGTGGTAGATGCCCCATCCCTGGAAATATTCAAGGTCAGGTTGGATGAGGTTCTGAGCAACCTGATCAAGTTGGAGATGTCCCTGCTCATTGCAGGGGGGGTAGATTAGATGACCTTTAAAGGTCCCTTATAACCCCAAAATTCTATGAGTCTATGACTTTATGATCAAGAATTATGTCCAAATGACAGATGACTGTATCTAATGCAGTTAGATGAGGGTTTGTCATGCATGAGGGTTTGTCATGCATGAGCTATGGCACAGTTGAAGCCTTTGGTTTCAACTGGAGCTGAATGCAAAGAGAAATTAAAGTTGAATTGGTCTTACAGAAGTCAGTGATCAATGTTTCTCCTATACAAAGCAATGAGAAAAATGAGCTCTGTGGAATGAGGCAGGATTGGGCTGGGAAGGGGATTGAACTCAGAGATATTGTGAGGTTATACAGTGATTGTCCTCTCAAGGGGACACTATGTTTTAGTTCTACTCTACTTCAGTACTAAGCTAGGTATCCTCACAAAAGCCATTTTTTCTGGCTTTCAGTGTTATAAGTAAATACAGAACTTAATACTCAGATGAAGAACAAAGCTCCGTGCTGTTTAATATACCTTTCATCTTTTGAAGATTTGTGCTCTGATTTTTCAAGTTATGTATATTTTTATCCACTTTGTGGCTTTCCCTAGTAAATATTTCTACAAATCATCTCCTGGAGCAGAACAAACTACTTGTTATGTATGCTCCAAAGCCCAGTTTTAAGTCATTTATCAAGGCTCCTATAGAAGCCCTGTGGCAGAACTACCACAAGACATTGTTCAGCTACTTCAGCTGAAGCATTACTCTCTCTTCTTGCTTCCCCCACCAGACTGCCATATTCACTCATAAACTCTCGGTTATTCAACAAGTTAACCCAAAGCATATAGGTAATATCCTCCTGGAGTCAGCAATTTTGATGTAGTCTTAAAGCAGAGCAGCCTGGTTAAACTAAATGAAAAAAGAGCCCAGTGGTAACTGGACTGTGTGTTTAAAGACTGCATGATAATCTTCGCAAGCAAGATAGATGTTACTATACTATTTGGCTTTCAAATAATTAATTTTCAAGCTTCTGAGTGCTTTGATTTATATCCTTAATTATTAAGTCTGAATATAAAAACATGATTTAAGTTACAAAGAAATGGATGGAGGGTATCTTATGTTGCTGCTTTGATATAGATGTGCCTGAAATCTAAAATTTCTCATGTCTCACCAGGGACCATGGTCAAAAATCCAGTAAACTACTGGGAAAGTACTAAATATAAGAGTTCTGCTAGCACTGAAGGTGCTGCAATATGTACTTGTTGTTTATATATATATATAAACGCATTTTTCCAAAAGCAATTAGACTTTTCTGTAATCTTTCTTTCTTTAAATATTTATAAGAGTGAATATGCATCATTTCTAATTAACTTCCCTGGGTTACAACATTTACAGGAAAATGCTAATTGCAGCAATATACACAGCAGTTTCATATACACATCACATTTTAATTTCAGAGTGTAATTTTCTGCCGCTATTTATTTGCTGCATATTTATTTTTTTTACCAGCTGATTTTGAAAATGTTTCAGTGTATGAGAAATTGTTAGGTTAATATATATTCAGAAATTTATAGCTGGATCTTGAACAAAAGTATCTTAAAGAGAAATAAAAATATTAGAATCATTAGTAGATAATGAGGAATGTATACTTCTGGAGATAAACTTCAATGCCAACTATCTGCCTAAAGAGGCATTTATGTTACTTCCTAGACAAGAATAGGTGTGTTTAGATTAGCTAAGCAGTGAGCTACAGATGCAAAAGGTAAGTACAGATTACATAGCACCTCCACTCCCCACAGTGAGGAAGAATTTATCTCTGTAGGATGGTGGAAGCATTACTGGATACACTGGGATAAGTGATTCTTTCTGTTCATAACTATTGCAGCTGATGAAGGAATCCATATGAAAATAAGTGTTAAATTGTGGTATACTGAAATCCTGCAGGAGTTCACTCACTGAGACAAACATGCAAGTTTCTACCTCTTAAAAATGTTCACCAATCCAATGAAGAGGGACTCCACTACAATTGTTTTTTGCATTGCTTCTTCCATATTGATTCTGTTAAAGTTCTATTTAACTGACTCCCAGACTTAGGCAATCTTATCAGCCGACTAAAGAAACAAATTATGCTGGTTTTTAGTGAACATTTTCACTTTCACAGATGCTCAGATTCCAAGAAAGTATCCAAATCAGACTTAAATAAAATACAGAAGTAGGTCTAGTCTGGTAGACATGAATTACTAATTTTAAACAGTAAAGTGATATGCCATTTGAAGGTATTTAAAATAGAGAGGTGTATGCTGGAATTGTTCTTTTTATACATTATTAAACATACCCTGGAAAACAGCAGATGTTCTGTACACCATTTTTCTCCCTTGAAAATAGAGGGATGGGATGTAGGTAGATAGAATATAGAACAACTCCAGTGGAAGTGACCTCAAAAGATCATCTTGTCCAATGTTCAGTGAGAAAGGGAGCTTGGATGAGATTATTTAGCACTCTAATTGCATCTTGAAAATCTCCAGAAACGGGAACTCTACCACATCCCTTTGGGAGGATGTTCAAGTAAATGATTGTTCTTACTGTTAAGAATTTCTTTCTTATGTTGAGATGAAACTTCTCCCAGTGGAACTAGTATCTGTTGCATCTTGTCTTCTCCATGTGGCTCCTCATGAAGAGAGAGCCTCCAACCTCTTTGTAGCTGCCCCTTGTGCTTTCAGGAGGTTGTTCTTGGATAACTGCCAACACACACAAGATACTTTGCTCTCCATGGTTGCTTCCCATCAACTCCCTCACAGCTGGGCTCTGAGTGCATTAAAGTTGGCTCTTCTAAAATCCAGGGTCTTTGTCCTACTACTGGTCTTCAGTGTGCTCAGCAGGATCTTAAAATCCATGATGTTGTGGTTGCTGTATCCAGAGCAAACATTAAAAAATGTAAAAGTGTAAAGTGTAAAGCACAACAAGGATTGCTCAGATTCCAGTGACTTCAGGTGCATGGCCGAGGAGTCAGTGGTTTCTGCTATGGTATGCTGCCAAAATCTTAACAAGTTTCTTCAAGTGCCTTCCACCCTGTGTCTGTAATACAGATGACATATTCTAGCTGAAATACATTGCTGGTCATCCATAAAATCTCATATGTTTTCCCTCTTCTTCTTGGTTCCATTTCCCTTTCTATACCCTCAGCACTACCATGTTGATCACATTGCAATCTTCAGCTCCCTCAGTTCACCACCCTGCCCCACCATCATGCTGGGTAATACTATAGGTAGGTAGTATCACAAGGAAAAGGAAGGGAGTATCTGTTTGCATTGATGAGATGTAACTAATGATTTTCCTAAAGTTCATGTGACTTCTTTTCAAAATTGAAAATAAAGTTGTGTATTTGTTTTAGTAATGTTGATTTCTGAAATAATTGTTTCATATATTGTGTAAGTTTTTCCATTTTTGGAAAAAAAATATTTGACATATATGTTGAAATAAATTTATGGTGATTGGCATGATTACCGGGTAGATTTTTTTTTAATTTTTAAGAGTACACATTATTGTAATATTCAAAATAGGTTAGCATGTCAACCTACATTTTCACAAAAATCTTTGAACAACAAATTTTCTTTTGAAAAAGTTGTTGCTGATTTCTTAAGTTTTATGAAAAGTAATCTTTCCTTCTCCTTCCTCCCTTCTCATATGAAAAGAAAATAAGTCCAGGATCTTTTATTCATTAACTAGAAACCTCGTTCTGTTAATGCATTTTCTGATAAATACACAAAAATTTGTACCCCTCCCCTCTGCAAGTACCTGTTCCTGGTGTAAATCTATGGAATTTTTTAAGTCCAGAAAAATTAATGGAAAGTATGGCAAACAGAAACACCTGCCTGGTACTTCATGTACCTAGAAATTTTTAAACAAGAAATTTGACATACTGTACATGGGTTTCAAATAATTATATTCATAAGAATGATATTTGTAGTAACAATAATAAAAATGCTGTTAAGGTTTTCTGCACAATCTAAGTAACCATTTTTAAGTCAATTTACTCAGAGGCATAAAAACTTCCTTTGTACAGAAAATGCGTTGTTCAGATTTTCAGCTTGCATAAGTCTCCAGAGTTCAAAAGATAAAGATTTTGTATGTTTTTTGGTTCTTAATGCCTTTCACTTTTAAAAATGAACTATCAGTGAAGAATTACTGAAAAGCCATTTTTTCTTCTGTTATTTAATAAGGTGAAAAATGTACTGTTTTGTGGATATGGTTCAAAAGTCTATAAAGTTAATAACATTTTACTTCAAACTCCTGATTAGTTATACTGGTATTAGCACATTGATGCTAGCATACAGACTAGACCAACATGGAAAGAAATTAACAGAATCAAAATAATTGAAAGAATTATTATTCATGCATTCTACTTACTGCCACATCATTTATAACTTACTGAATTTGTACAGAACAAAGGCAAGAATAAATCCAGGTATTTTAGTGATCCGTGGGAGGTGTAACAGTGTTCAGGAAAATTATTCAGCCCGCATTACCTTCCTGCTTGAAAGAAGGGCAGGAGAGAGAGTGGTGTGCTTACTGACCATGTGGACTTTGCCCACTAAGAAATCCAGGGCAGTTTTTCAGCCCTTCGTGCTCTTGCTGGTGTCAAGCACTTCCAATGCAGTATGCTCTTACGTCAAAGCAATAGCACAATTTTAGACTTCTGACCCAGTTGTGTATTTTGATCAACACTTAAGTCAAAAGACACAGTCATCCAGGCAGGAAGAATTTGCAGAAATCAATTAAACGGAGAGTAACTTAGGTACAGATGATCTTTTCTTATTGTTTTTTCCTACAGAATCTTACTTAATAACAAGGATGCTCCTTGTCCAGTCTACATTATAAAAGGCTAAGATGTACAGCTGCAGGTATGCAATAGTTTCTATGATTGCAGCACGTGGTAGACATGCTCTATCAAATCTTGTTTCCAGAGTATTTCCTATTTGTCTCAGGCAGGTTTTGTAGTTTGTGCCAAACTTATATTGCCGTAAAGAAACTGATTCTGAGTTAAGACCTAATGTCTTCTTTATACTATACTTCTGAAAAAGTATTAGTTTTCAAAATGTGATTAATGTACCTTAGAAAGTACTCTGTGGAATATGTGATTTCAGTATCTGCCTTGTTTTGTAAAGTATTTAGCTGAAAGACATAAATATAAGAAATTTTAGTAGAATTACTGTATTTCTGGTATTAAAAAAAAGTTAGTTTTTGTCCTTAGATCTAGCCTAAATCATCCCTTTTTTAGTTTAAACCTGTTACACTTTGTCTTATTGCAACAAGCCCTGCTAAAAAGTCTGTCCCCATCTTTCTTAGAAGTCCCCTTTAAGCACTGGCAGGCTGCAATAAGTTCTCTCTCGAGCCTTCTCTTCTCCAGGATCAACAATCCCAACTCTCTCAGCCTGTCCTCACAGGAGAGGTGTTCTAACCCTCAGATCATTTTTGTGGCCTCCTCTGGACCCATTCCAACAGGTCCAATGTCTCTCCTGTGCTGAGGGATCCAGAGCTGGATGCAGCACTGCAGGTGGGGTCTCACCAGAGCGGAGTAGAGGGGCAGAATCACCTCCCTTGCCCTGCTGGCCCTGCTGTTTTGGATGCAGCCTAGGCTACGGTTGGCCTTCTGGGCTGGGAGCACACCTTGCTGGCTCATGTCCAGCTTTTCATCCACCAGTACCCCCAAGTCCTTCTCGCTGTTCTCAAGCCCTTCATCCCCCAGCCTGAATTGGTACCAGGGGTTGCCCTGACCCAGGTGCAGGACCCTGCACTTGGCCGTGTTGAACCTCATGAGGTTCACATGGGCCCATTCCTCAAGCTTCTCAGGGTCCCTCTGGATGGCATCAGGCACGTCAGCCGCACCACTCAGCTTGGTGTTGTCTGCAGACTTGCTGAGGGTGCACTCAATCCCACTGTTTATGTCACTGATGAAGATGTGAAAGACTAGTGGTCCCAGTATGGACCCCTGAGGGACACTGCTCGTCACTGATCTCTATCTGGACATTGAGCTGTTGACCACTACGCTCTGGATGTGATCATCCAGCCAATTCCTCATCCACCCAACAGGCCACCCATCATATCCATATCTCTCCAATTTAAAGGGAAGGATGTTATGGGGGACCGTGCCAAAGGCCTTACAAAAATCTGGATTGGTGACATCAGTAGCTCTTCCCTTGTTTACTGATGTAGTCACTTCATCATAGAAGGCCACTGGACTTGTCAGGTAGGATTTGCCCTTGGTGAAGTCATGCTGGCCGTCTTGAATCACGTTCCTGCTCCATATGCCTGTCCACCCTATGCAAGATATTTTCTATTTTTGCTTCTTTATAACAGCTTTTCCAGATTTTCCACTTCTAATCAAGCTGCAGCTTAGTGGGTATCCTTTGCAATCCTTGAGAAAATCCTCCACAGCACACAGTTTAGAATTAACCTTTCAAATAATCTTGTTGATAAACAGAGACTGATTTTCATTATTAAAGAATTTGAGAGGTCTTTTATCGGCCTTCCATTGGACTCAAGAGTGGTTAATATTTGCAAGTTTGTTTTTTTTTTTCTTGGTTGGGCAACCCAAGCTACTACAGAACTCATTTTGCTTTCAGCCTAAACCTTTCTACTATCTGGATATCTAATGTGGTCTCATATTTTGAGCCACAGTTAGCTTACTGATGGTAAGCAACCAAAATCCAGATTAATTTGCAAGCTTCCTTTTATGAAGATTGCTGGAAAAAGTATTAAAGTGTTGGTAAGAATACTTGAAAGACTGTGGAAGGCTTTGATACAGAAGATTATGGAGAAGTTTTCAGGCAAAGAAGTACGGGAATTTTTTTGGACTTACAATACTCATTCACACACACTGCTAAACCATACATCTCTGGAGCCCTTTCAGTGCAGGGAAAGTACTTTAGGTAACAACGGGCAACATAGTGCTCACTTTACTGTAGTCATTTCATTGGCAGAAAAATATGCAAACATTTGGACCTGCTTTGAGAGATGGAGCTAAGAAAATTATTAAGGCTTTTGTTAACTGGTCAGTGCAGTGAGCAGGTTAATAATTAATCCTCTTGCATACAGGCTAAGAAAAACTTTCAGCTATTTATGCTAAGAATGTGAGAAATCCCAGAAATATTATACACTCTTACAATTAAACACTTCTATGCACTTTGATGGAGCAGGTCTTTATGGATAACTCAAAAATACAGTATGTCCTCCTATAAAGAATATTATTAAAAGAAGTGTGGATGAATGTTTGTCAACAGCTATTGTAGCAGAGATTGTAATAAAAGTATGTGTACAAAGTGTATTATATTCTATAATGAGAAATATCTGACAAAACTATTATAAAACCCCTTTCTGAGCTTTGATTGTTGTGTACTGAAAATATGTAAGGGGGCTTATTGCTGATTGTCAAAAATCCACAGTGGAGTCTGCATGCATCCAGCCCAACTATACATCAAAAAATGCACTGATGTGCTAAGCAACTAAGTAGCCACCTTTGCTAAACTCACACGGACACACTGCCAAGGAACATGAATTTTTCTAAGCTTCTAAACAAAGCAATGGGAAGTTGAAGAGACTTTGTTGTTTTCATTACTTCCTTATTTACACCAGAGGCACACCTCATACCCTGTGCTAGAAGGTGATCATACTGCATTTTTGACATTTATTACATTTAAGTTCAGAATAACTTGGGTTGCTGAGGCACAGAAAAATATTCTGGTGCGACGGTGATATAAACATGGCCTTTTGTACACAGAATAAGTCTACAGCTCAGATATCCAAGCACAAGGGGAATGCATTGGAATGCTCCAACAGTTTTAGTAACCCTACACATTAGAGAGGGAAAAATGAAGCCCCCAAGGAGAACACTGCACGACAATACCTGCAAAATGCTGCATGTTCAGCATTTTTTGCTACATCCCAAGAACTAACAAACATCAGTCTGAAATATAAAAAGAAAAACAGTAAAAGGCAGTTAATATCTGTACAAAAGAATCTTAGTTAGAAAAAATGTTTTAAGATGACAAATTATTTTGGTCACTGTTTGTCACAGGGATATTTTTGTTTATATCTTATAGACATTTTCTTGAATTTCTACTCATGTTCATGTGCTTGTTTGTACCACCAGCACAAGTTTCAGTTGTGGAACTCTGAAAAAAATTAAAAGTTCAAATAAGAAAATAATACAAATATTCAAATAACAGAGCCCTCAGGACGAGTTAGAAAACACAAAGGAAGTAGTTGTAAACAACAACACTGTCTTTTTTTGTGTTTGACATTGTGTTTTGACTCGAAATTACAGAAAACTGTCTGACCTATGTCATCTAACACTATGGAATGTCATTTAGCATATTTAATTCCTGTTAAAATCAATGTAATTCTGAGCCCTCAAGAAATCTGTGAGTTGTCCAGGATTTTGAAAGATCAAATTTTGCCAGAAAAACTGGCTTCCCAGACAACTGTAATTTACCCAGCTGAATATAAACTCATATATCTATATGCCTAAATACATGTAGGTACTTACATGCCTATAAGGCATTTAGAGTTAATGAAATGCTAGATGTGCTTGGCAAAAACAGTTTTTCAGCAAGATACTGTGCTTACAAGCCTGAACTATTTAACAAAGACTTCTCTGGAAAAAAGGCAAAACCAGGACTACTGTTTTGTCTGCTTTGGCACCATTTGGGATGAAAAATCATTTTTATACAAAATGAAAAGGAATTTGAAGCTGAGGCTATTCCTATGCTGGCTGGCCACAGAGCCAGCAGGATGTGGAATGACTGAAACACAGCCTTTGTTCCCATGTGAGATCAAAGAGTATTTGACAGAAGAAGAAGAAAATAAGGAATTGCCATTCTCAGTGTAGACATGTAAGATTTCCCATTCTTTACTGATAGAGTAGTTGAGTAATGACTCCACTTCCTTCATCAGAGGTAAAGAACGTTTGTTTACAGCTAACCAGAATGCAGTATTTTCTGTTTCAATTATATATTCCAAATTCTTCTACAGTGCATCCTCACTTCATTAGCAGAAGCAGAACCATAACATTTATGAATTCAACTCTCATTTCGAAGTCTGTATTTAAAAGAATGATTTATTTTCTTCCCTTAATGTGCACTTTAAACAGGGAATTACATTTGTCAGATTTACAACGTTTATCCCTGGTTTTAGTCTGTTATGCAAAGAGTCAACGGTCTTCTTGGAGGGTGGAGATGATGCATGTTGATTTGTAACACTAGTAGTAACCAACTACACAAATGCAGATATCAACATTTAAGGCACGTGTTAAAGAAGGTGTCCCTTCTGTTTTGCGATAGGTAACTCACAGATTTTCATAATTTAGAATTGTTGTTGGTCCACCATTTAAATCTTCCCTTCATAATGTTTTTTCATCAGTGCTAAAAGTTAGAAAAACAAAGGAAGGTTTCATATATTATTACATAAAGTTATCAGAAACAAGGGACACATTCAACTTCCCACAACCATGAAACCCTCGTTAAAATATACTCATTAAAGCTTATATCAGCTATTATTTATCAACACATTTAATATTTGTAGGACCTCAAAACACATTTCATGATAATGATTTTTTTTCCAGGAAGATACTTTATCTTACCCAAGACTGGGAGCATTAGTACAAGAGGAAAATAAGTCCACTATACTATACAGTTCTTTAAGGATCTAAAGACTCACTTTAACCTTTATTTTTTTATATTATTTATGCATTAGTGCATCTTTCTAGAGGTTCTAAACATGATAGACTGATACATATTACCAAGGGACTGTCCCGTTATGATGCTCTTTACCTCCCTTTTATCAACTATGCAATTTACATGAATTTAATTATATATTTCAAATAGCCTATTTTTTCATTAGAGTAAGAAGTTCAGAAGTGATTTTCTAGTTTTCCATTTTCTGCTTTTTGCATGTATAATAAGACAGAAAAATTACTGAATGTGTAAAAATCCATAAGATTGTTAATGAAAAACTTCTGCACCTTCTTTTTCAACCTTAGCATAATTAACACTTCCACATGTTGAAATATATCTGTGTTCTTACTTCACAGAAGTATTCTTCAGAGTTACACCAGGTTTAAAATAAACAGTAGCTGATAGACTAGAATATAAAACAACCATTCCAGCATAAATAAATTTTATGATGCAGTTTGCTGTTGCAGTTGTGTGTAAGTCCACTGTGTCTTTGCTTTGCAACAGGTTTATTGTAATATAAAATTTAATAGTTTGATCATTGATTAGCATAGATAAGTAAAGACATCTCAGAGGAACTGCAAGTTGCTTTTGAGGTATGGACAAATTTCCAGATAGCTTTTTTCACTTGTGGGCTTTGATGAAGGCTTTGATGAAGTACCATGAAACTGATTTCTTTTACTTTCAATTTCAAGTTACAGAAAAGATTCTGGGAAACAAATGGTATGAGGATTCTCTCTTGCTGTGTGACAGCAGCTTAGGTCAATAACATCAAGGTGAGTTAGACACATCAGTCTGTTCTACAGACATCCATTAGAAAATTCCTGCTTTTGTTTAACCTACCAGATTTCCCTCATTTTATCTTAGACTTCCTATGGGATTGTTCATTTGTTTGTTAAAGAACCACAACCTTCACAACATCATTGTCCTAAAGATCATATAGATGATAGGTTTCTGTGAAGAGAATACTGATTTGGATTCGCATGTTACTGCAGTTGCCGATTATCCTGTTGTAATCCCCTGACACTGTGTTTCACACTCTTATAATCCCTCCGAGAAGCACTCTTAGGTCAGATAAAGGAGCAGAGCTGGCCTGAGTAGTGTGTTTCTTAACTGTCATATTCCTTGGAAAAAGTGCAAAGCTGGATTATTCAGTTTCTGAAAACCATGGACTGCCATGGGGAGCCTAAGCAAAAAGTCACTGCTGAAGATTTAAATACTTAAATACTTGGAGGGCTATGTGATTAATAAGACAAATATAATTCTTTAGAGTTTCTATAATAGTATAGGGATCCATGTAGAATAGCTATGATTAATACCTTTGCTCATAAACTCAGAAGATTAAACTGCTTAGTACCTTATAGAACCTGGGAAGGAGAATGAACAAGAGATGAAAATCTGCATTTTTCCTGAGGCTTTCTAGCAAAGACATTCCTTTGAAAATGTCCTCTGCTATCCTGCTGTAAACTCAAATATTTCACCAAAAGCAGTAGACATGCTGAGTCTTGGTACTTTACTGTGTGTAAGTAATTCCTCATAATCCATCTTTCCATATATTCATATCCTTCTATGCAGGATAAGGCAAGAACCAGATATTTGGGGATTGTTCATCCACCTTAAACTGTTAGCCACTCTTTCTTCACATTGCTAAATTTTGGTACTGATAAATAAAAGAACATCCACTGATACTTTCACAAATTCTGTTAGCAGGACATGATTTTTTTAGCTTTGGCCAGGACTCCTGGGTTAATACCAGTACCATTTAGAATGACAACCATAGCCTTCATTGCCATATTACTCCATTTCCTGACTCAAAGCATGGTGTCTGGTAACTGTGAAAGATTCCTTTTGAACTCTTGCACAAATACACATCTGATGAACACAGCTGCAAAGGCAGTCAGCAGAAGATTAATTTCTTTTCTGTGTTTTTCTTGACAGATAGCCAGAGTCATCCAGAGCACAATGGGGAAGACTACAACAGATGTTCTGGTCTCCTGAATCCAGTTCTCAGCTATCATAGCCAGAGGTTAAATTGTATTCAAAGTCCCAAATGGACAAGTAATTTCTCTGCCTTTAACCCTCCCTTCTTTCAGGAATCCTTCCTTGCTCATGCTGCATTCTTAGATGGTATAAACAAGACAACTGGGGGTTTTGTACACTAATGATTCTCTGTGTGGACTAACCGTCACCCTCAAGTCCTGACTGTAGTACAATAGCAACAGGGATACCACATCTAACATGTTTTATTGATCAAGAAATAAATCTTGGGAAACTGAGATGAAGCAGTTCTACATCAAGCAACTTGTTAATTAAAACATTTCCAGAAAGCTAGTAATGCCGTTGCTAAGTCTATGCTATGGTCATTAATACTATTTAGCTACAGATGCTTTTCTCTGTGAATGTTGGCTGGTTTTGCAGATGAGGAAATTACTTGTTCCCACATTTTGGGGCATGTTGGTCTTTGCCTGCAACTTCAGTAGAAAATTAGGGAGAGAACCTAGGTCACTGTGTACACAGTCTCCCCTCATCAACCCACTACATTGTTGATCCAAAGTAGGGCAGGAGGGGATATGAATATTATAAAGAAGTAAGTATCATTTTGGTTCTTTTTCTATGATAAAACATCAACTTTTTGCCTGTTACCAGTCCATGCACTTCAGTTCATTTGTTTTATTGTTCTGATCAAGAAATACTCATAATGTTCAAAGAAATATTCAAAATGTTCATATCCTGCAATCAGATATGTGGAAGAACTTACTATTATTGTCAAAGCTTATTGAATTCTGAAGGGCTTGTTTCTGATCTTTCTTTTGTCCTCAAAATACTACCCTGACCCTTTAGTCTGTCCTTATTACAGTTATTTGATAACTTCAAATTATTTGGGGACTAATTAATGTCAAAGCTCAGGGGTGCTAGAAAGAAAAAGAAGCCCACCATGTTTCTATGTTATAGGTAAAGCTTCTCTTTAAAGCTTTAAACTAGTGAACACCCTTCACAAAGAGCATAGTATCTTTAGGAAGAACATTCTCCTTCTCCTTTAATGCTTGTGGTTTCTTTGTGCATTTTCAGACACAGCCCTAGCTAATAAGTTTTTATATCTGAGATGATCACTGAAGGACTGAACATTTTTTTATCCCATAAAAAATGTGTAAATCAAGTTCTTCCGTACCAAATTAAGAGAAAGCAGAGATGTACTGAACAGTATCAGCAATTCCTGAGCCAGTGAATAGCTATATATTTCAATAAGCTGAAATATACAGGTTTATAGAAAAAAAATATGAAAAACATTCTTCAGCACTGCAAAACATTTTGGCAGGGAAAATCCTAGAGAAAGCAATCAGTCACTTCTGCTGAAGTAAAACTGAGGAAAAACCTGTTTCTAAGCAAAGTCAGTCTTCTTGGGACAATCTTAATGCTTTTCATTGAAAATAGCAAAGTTTTCAGAATCTGACTCTGTAAGTGTGAAATCCTTTTATTAACAGAAAGTAAACAGTACGTAACTCAGATTTTCTAAGCCACAATATGATACACAGGCATGTCAAGGCAGTTTAAGTTACCATGATTTATAAAAGCACCTGAGGTGGCTGGATTCAACTCAAGTAACTTTCTGGTATCAATACAGGCTGAGGGATGAAGGGATCCAGAGCAGCTCTGCTGAGAAGGACTTGGGGGCACTGGTGGATGAAAAGCTGGACATGAGCCAGCAAGATGTGCTCCCAGCCCAGAAGGCCAACTGTATCCTGGGCTGCATCCAAAGCAGCGTGGCCAGCAGGGTGAGGGAGGGGATTCCGCCCCTCTACTCCACTCTGGTGAGACTCTACCTGCAGTACTGAGTCCAGCTCTGGAGCCCTTGGCACAGCAAAGCCATGGGCCTGTTGGAATGGGTCCAGAGGAGACCACAAAAATGATCTGAGGGATAGAACACCTCTCCTGTGAGGACAGGCTGAGAGAGTTGGGATTGTTGATCCTGGAGAAGAGAAGGCTCGAGAGAGAACTTATTGCAGCCTTCCAGTGCTTAAAGGGGACTTCTAAGAAAGATGGGGACAGACTTTTTAGCAGGGCTTGTTGCAATAGGACAAAGTGTAACAGTTTTAAACTAAAAAAAGGTCGATATAGGCTAGATCTAAAGATGAAATTTTTTCCCAATGATTGCGGTGAAACCCTGGCACAGGTTGCCCAAAGAGGTGGCCGATGCCCCATCCCTGGAAACATTTAATATCAAGCTGGATGGATCAGGATGAGCAACCTGATCGCGTTGAAGATGTCCCTGCTCATTGTAGGGGGGTTGGACTAGATGGCCTTTGAAGGTCCCTTCCAGCACAATCTATGATTCTATTATCAGACTCAGCCCACTCCCAGTGCCCAATCACACTCCAAGCACCAAAGGCATAATAACAAGTTATAACATGGTATCAGGGAAGCCAAATGGATAAGATGCAACCTTCAAGCCACCTTCTTAACCACTGTGAAAGAGCAGCAAATTAACAACTAAATTGTAATTTGGAATGGAGTAGAAAAGCAAAGGGATGGAATCTAGGAAGGTAAGCAGGTTTTTTGCAAAGGAAAAAGGTCCACTAAGCACAAGACATATAAAGCTCAATGCTACACTTCAGCTATTAGAGCTAATCAAAATATATAAACATGCAGGAGTCTGAAAAGCAATGAAGTGGTATAACCATTTTCCATTATGTAGGAAGCTTCAATCAATCATATCTAAGGTGACACTTTCATTTTCAGTTAAGGAAAACAATGTTTCAAAAGAGACTTCTGTTGGATTTACTTCTGATTTTTTTTACAGTTTATCTGTTTGGTTTTGGTTTTGGGTTTTTTTTACAATTATACAGTTATTATCATTAATGTAAACATTTTCTTCTGTAAATAGTGGGAATACTCAAGGAAATTCCTCTGGGAATTCTGGAATCTCCTAGAAGAAATACAGACATAACACTAAATTTTTAACCTTGAATAATGTAAATTGGACTTCAATGTAGACACATATTTTGGGGATATTGCCAGACATTTGCTCCAATATTTGAGTAAAGGCAGCTGCCTATCTGCAGAAAACACCAGCTTGTAGGAAGGACTCTCACCTTTCAGGCAAGTTCTGCACCAAAAAAACTACAAGCTAAACTTCAAGGAAAATATCCCCTCTGCTTCCATGAGGATGCCAGTCTGGGACATATGTTCTGCCACTGCAGAGCCTGTCATAATGACAGGTTCTTCCCTGAGGTGGTTACCCCTAGTTCAAAAATAAGCAAGACCCTGTATAATATATGTTAATTTGCATGTTATGTTATGTTATGTTATGTTATGCTATGTTATGTTATGTTATGTTATGTTATGCTATGCTATGCTATGCTATGCTATGCTATGCTATGCGATGTTATGCGATGTTATGCGATGTTATGCGATGTTATGTTATGTTATGTTATGTTATGTTATGTTATGTTATGTTATGTTATGTTATGTTATGTTACGTTATGTTATTATATTCACATGTGAACACAGGAATCTAGAAACCTGTCAAGGTGGGGAAGAACAGCACCACAGAGTAGTTGAGGAGATCACTTTATCTATTGAGGACTGCAGAGTTCCCATGGTGCCACCTTCAGGGAGATAACATAGAGTTTTCTTGACTTATTCTTGTCAGTGAAAGATATGTCAGCACGGAACTAGGCTTTCTTTTTCTTTCCCCACTGAATTCTGCTTACAGTAAAACTGTCATCAGAATTTGCAAAGCAAGCCAGAGCAGCAGTTTAAGCTGTATTCCCAGCCAGCCTATTTATATTGCAAAGCTATGTCTGCCTGTATTTATAACTCATACAATAGCAAAAATAAATGAATAAAAAATGTAACCGCTATTATAGTTTCATTCCATGTTTTTAAAAATACTTGAATCCAGTTATAGTTGTTTATGCAGGAAGCAAGAAGGCAGTAAACATTCTCAATTTAAATAAAAAAACCACCACCAAAATATACTATTATTTTTGAAATAAGGTTACTTGAGCTTAAGATATCTATGAAGTAATAAAATTAGTAGTTTACATTGGGTTGAACCTTTTCTAATATCTTAAAAATAAAAAAAAAAAAACAAACAACTGTGCCTTTCTGCTAACAGGTCTATTTTACCATATTTTTCTGCCAAACCGCTACAAAATGATACCTTTTTGGTATGCAATGAAGCATTCTCAATTATATAGAATAGAGAGACTATACAATCTTCATACTGTCTGTATGCGATGTTGTCTTTTCTACTGTTCACTTTTTTAAAAATAAACATGGAAAGAAGATTAATCCTATTGGAACAATGCACAAAGGATTCAGCGTTGAGCAAGATCGCAGTATCACCTAACATTAGTGATCCGTCAGTAGATTTATACCATGAATTCATTTCTTTTGGAAAAAAAAATACTACAGCCATGAGAATTTACAAATGGTTTTAAATCAATCTGTGCCACAAGCATGCAGCAAACAAGTATGAGATGAAAGTCAGTAGACTTCTGAGACAGGTTACATGCAGAACTTAATACTGATAGAGGTATTTGGTTGTCAGGTATAAACTTATTAGTAAGAAAGGACTTCTAGGTGCTCTAGTTTTTCTTCAATGGTGAAAGAAGACTCTAAAACAAGGAATCTACTGATTTTTTGAGGGGACAACTCATCTGCAGGTGAGATTGGAAAGCTGAGCAACATTGAAATGTTTTTTTTTAATCAGTTTACAAGAATGAATCTTGGAAGAAATAACACTTGGAGTATCCTGCCAGGAATCTAGAAAGAGATTTATTGAACTCAAAAGTGATAGAACCAGAGATGTTGTCTGAATGACTGTTTTGTCAAAAAAAAAAAAAAAAAAAAAGCGAGAGAGAACAAGTGAATTCTCAGCCATTCTGTCAGTCTGGGCGGTCTAAATTCCTGCAGAGGGTGAGCCTGCCTGTTGACCAGGACTCTCTGACTGACTTCTTGCCCTGGCACCAGCATCAATAAGCTATCTGGATCTAGTCAAGCTGTCTCACCTCAGCTTGCGCAAAAACCTGTGTTTTGTTCTTCTAGGTGCTAGGCTTTCCCAGGTGGGGATTATCCTGTACAAAGAATAAGTGTTAAACCACAACACCATCTGAGGTGAAGCTGTAGATTATTCTGTAATGCAATATTTATCACTACTAATAAAAAGTTTTCCAGCTAATTCTCTGCCAGTTGAAAAGATGCAGAAGTGTGCTTTTGGGGGAAAAGGACTGAAATACCCACAGACTGCAAGGGCTTGTGAGCAGCAGCTTGCCTTGATATTTTATAAGCTTCTCTGTTACCTCTACAGAACTGTTCTCAGTAGCTTAATGAGAAGATTTCTGCTGGTTAAAGCTAGCTATCACTACCAGTGATTTTGCAATTATTCAAGCACCATATATCTTGAAACAACAGATGCCACTGGGTTCATTATAATGGGAAATATACTTCCAGTCTATTAAGTTTCATGTTACTGAAAGGATTTCAGTGCAGTCATACCAAACTTACTGAGTCTCCTCCACACAACCACCTGTCAGCATTTTTTAGTTATATATAGTACTTAGATTTTAATTCAAACATGGCTACCATTTTACCAGTTTCCATTTCCATCCGTGTCTTTCAGGTGTCACACAATGCTGTGTTTCAGTACTTTTCAGTTTGTTCAGC